>NW_007730272.1:144929-200790 GCF_000696425.1 Galeopterus variegatus | reverse complement strand
CACACATGTATTTTATATAGAATGTTCAATTGTATAGAATGTTAGAAGCTGGTCAGTGGCATAGGGGGAGAAACAGGATTGGAGGATCAGGATGCTGGGGGATGGCTGAGAATAAAATACAAGTTCTCCTAGTTTTGTTTTCTCTACTTCTGCTATTTCCCCTGACAGTGATTCTATCCTTCCCTTGTTTGATATAACATTACTTCAAAAAATTCGTTTTTGTTTTGGCATGTTTTATAAATCTCCTCTTATTCTGTGCTTCATAAGAAGTCTTGGTGTTTAGGGCAATCTTTTTTATTTATCTCAGGTCTTTGCTCCTAATTTCCTTTTTAAAATTTGGATCTCATCCAATGGTTAGTTACCCGTGCAGCTGCATCTTTTTCTTTACATATGTGCGCATCCCCTTTTTCTTTACGTATGTGTGCATCCCCTTTTTCTTCCTCATGGGAATTATTCTCAAGGTTGACTTTTTCCCTTTTTTTGGTTTTCTTATTTCTATTTCTACCTTTTAAAAAAATTATAGAATTACAGGCCATATTACTTCTGTGTTTTTTAAGTTTAAAAAATATGTTTTTGTAAAATTTAGAGTATTGGAATATGCAGGATTACTAACAAACTCTCAAAACAAGTTCGTCATTTTTAAGACTTTTGAGATGTCCAATGAAATAGAAAATTATGTTTTTAAAATCACATTAATTCTAAAATAGCAATTTTTATCATTTTATCTATTTCCTCCTAAAGTGGCCATTTTCAGGAAGGTAAAAATTTTATTAAGATATTTTTCTTTTTTCTTGATGCAAATCAAGTACCTGAATTCCCTACTCTTGCCATATTTTACCTCTGCGCAATGCTATAATTTGAGACAAGAAAGCATCCTTTATCTGGCCAGGTAAATTGTAACTTTTCACCTGACAAAAATTTTATTACTGATGTTCATATGCTTATTTACCTCCTCCATTTCTTAATTCTAAGGACAAGTATATAATACTTCATCCATCCATCCATTCAATCCATCCATCTATCCATCCGTTCAATCTATTCATCTACCTGTATTTACTGAGAGTCTACTATGCATCTGGCACTTCTGGGTGCTGAGAACACAACAGGGAACAAAACATTCTGTTAGCTCTTTCTGTGGAAAAGGGGTTCTTAGAGCCCGTTGTCTGCTCACTGAGTAGTGGCTGAAGCTCCTTCTTAGAAAGGCCTGTGCACCTCCCATAAACTCAGACTCATACCTGATGTACCATGTTGATCTTGCTGCTTACTTTATCTCCTGCTTCTTGAAACTTGCTTTGATTCTCTTTTTACCTTTAAAACCATTTTTCTTCTGATTCCTGTTCCTCACCCCCTTCTCTATTTTGGAACCTGTTATTTCTTCTAATAAGCTCAGGGCCAGAGAGGAACAGCTTTTCACCATCTTCTGTGGTGATACCAGCTTGCACTTAGAGTAGTAAGTGGCTGGCTGTCACCACAGGCAAGGAAATAAATTTAGCACAGAGCTTGTGTGTCAGAGGGATATTGGGATAACTCAAGGTTTTTGGTCCAAAGTGCTATATGTCAGATAAATTTATGTATATCTCCACCCCTCTCAAAAAGGAACAGCAAGAGTTTTCAGTGCAGTCACAAGAAAATGCATTACCAAACTGGAAGGCCACGAAGGTGAAATTTCAAAGGTGAGTTGCTTTCTCATTTGGAGCAGTTTATTTACTTCCAAAAAATAAACAGTATGCTTAGTATAAATTGATCTGTTGGAATGGAGGTATTAAGGTTTATTTAATTATCTCATTCTTTCTAGAAATCAGTTACCTAAAGACTATGACTATTTTTAAGTGCATCCTTAAACTCAGCATAATGATTTCTAAAACCTTTTAAAAAGTATAAAACAGCATTCTTCTCAACCATCAGCAAAAGACTTACTTAGTTGAAAATACTTAAGACAGCAATTTCAGGTACTTATAAAGTGCTTTTCCTGGTTATAGTAAACATGCAAGTTTATATTATGCAAAAAAACATGCTTGCAGCAAGTATTAAGCATTCTGTGAATTAGATGTGATCGAGGAAGTATTTCCTGGAAATATTTAACACTTAGAGAATAAAATCATTCATTTTGAAACTTTAAAGCCATATCTTAAGCTTATATATAAACTCCTCCCTAAAGCTTATTCTCAGAGCAGGGCCACCCAGTCAGCTTTAGATGTGTCATCAGAAATTCCCAGAGTGGGCTACAATTTGGTGGCTCTCACCCCCAAGCTCAGCACAATTCCTTGGTCTTGTGTCTGATACTAGATTTACTCTTTCCTTGTAAAATACCCACTTGATGATTTCAGCTCTTTGAAGGCTCCATCTAGACCCCAAACCACCCCGTGCTGTACTCTCGCCCCTCCCGCCTCTGCACCTGCTGCTGGTGGCCATTGTCCTCTGGTGGTCGGTGCTGGTCTTTGCAATAGTGCAGCCCACGTCCCCTTCATAGGCTGGGAGGCAGGCTGAGGAGGGAGCCCGGGCCATTTTTCTGGGTGTCTGTGTAGGTAGCTATTGACACGTCTGGTGTGTTTCCTTAGCAAGTACACATCTGTTTTTGTGAATGTGTAAATATAAAGAGTTCTCAAACTCTGTCTTATTACATTTTACGCTTGCTAGGTGAATATATTACTTATGTGACTGCCATCTGGTAATGGCCTTTTTGGGGAGTGCAAAGCTAAGGTATTTATTTATTCATTTATTCATTCAGTAAACATTTTTTGAGAGCTCCCACTGTGCTAGGCATTGTGCAGGCACTGGTGACACAGCGAGGACAATTAGGCATGACCCTGCCTTCCTGCAATCTTCATTCAGGGATGAGGTGGCTCAAATTGTTGTCTTCTGATGATTGGTGAGGGATGTAAGCGTGGCACCCAAAGGAAGGGAGGACTCACAGGTCCTTCAGCCGCTGCTCAGATACAACTGACAACGCCTGCACATGGCAGACACTCAACCATACTTATGGAAGGTGCTGTAGCAATAGAGGAGAAAGTCCTCTCTCATAGGCTCCAATGTTCACTGATTCCATGTTACAGATTTAAGGGGGATCTCTGTGATCTCAATCACAAAGATGATACCGGGAGTTGGATAGGA
Organism: Galeopterus variegatus; assembly: GCF_000696425.1. Lineage (NCBI taxonomy): Eukaryota > Metazoa > Chordata > Mammalia > Dermoptera > Cynocephalidae > Galeopterus > Galeopterus variegatus. Next base: position 197,679 of record NW_007730272.1, on the reverse strand, counting down.
AGGAGGCTGACTTGTGTTTACATTCCACACAAGGGTGAGGTGATCACGAGTCTTTGGAAAGAAGCTGGGTGGGGAATACTCAAATTATAAGGGTGCTTTGGTCTTTATCCTTAGAATGGTGAGGGGATAGGCAATTAAACTTCTCCAGCTAGATTTTAATTTTTATGTATTGATCCCTGCAATATTTTTCCCATCATGACAAAAATTGTTCTATGTATAAATACCAGGCTGGGAAGGTAATAGGTGCTTAGTAACGTTTCCTTTTGTGGATGAAAAATATTTTGGAGACCATTACACAAACCTGTGATCATTTTTTTTTCTTTCTCTTTTGCAGATTTCTTTCAACCCCCAAGGGAACCGTCTTCTGACTGGTAGTTCTGACAAAACAGCTAGAATCTGGGATGCTCAGACTGGCCAGTGCCTCCAGGTCCTTGAAGGTCACACTGACGAAATCTTTTCATGTGCTTTCAACTATAAAGGCAACATAGTCATTACAGGTATGGGAGACATAGATACCACACACTTGGGTTTCCTTGTGAATTGGCTATTAGAATTTCTAAGCTGAATACTAAAAAGAACCCCTTTTCTGGGGTTCCTGGCTTTTGTTGGGATATCATTCTATTTCCATTACTTAATTTTAGTTGCATCAAGACCCACAGTAGTGGGCTCTGCCACTGCATGTAAGTCTTCATGAATTTTGAGTCTTTGTTGCTCGAGGAAAGGTAACAATTTGGTAGTCTGCCTTACTGGCTATTACATTTTCCCATGTTTCATCCCTCGTGAATGGTTAATATTCACTTGATAGTAATATTACTTGACAGTTAATATTCACTTGATGTCTGTAAGAATTTATAACCAAAACAAGCCAGGACTACAGTTCTCCACAGTTGGTCTTATAGCCTACTACAGGTTTATTCTTTGAGCTAAGTTGTCCACCCCAACCCCCCAGCAGCTCAGTAGTTGGCCGGTAAGGGGAGCTGAACCCTTGACTTTGGTGTTATAAGGCCGTATTCTAACCAGCTGAGCCCAAATATTTTTATTTTTATTTTAGTGGCTGGCCGGTACAGGGAACTGAACTCTTGACCTTGGTGTTACAAGGCCTCACTCTAACCAATAAGTTGTTGTATTTTCAGATGTCTCCTTTCAGATATTTCCTGCCTGCTAAAGTGCTAATATTTGGGGGGGAAGAGCATATATTGAGCATTTTTCCCACGATTCACTACTTATTGTGAATTAATCATATTAGCAACATTTTATATGAACTAGATTAAGAACAAGTTAATTTAGATGGTGGAAAAGGGGAAAAAATGACAAGAATCTGGTCTAATGTCAGTGAGGCACGTCTGGGGGAGGCCTTGGCAGGGAGTGGGGGTCCGCAGTGGTGTGGGTAGGGGTGCCCCAAGCAGGCACAGCAGACCACATCTGCCTCATTCCCAGTGATTCTCATCGTTTTGAGTAAATTTAAAAATTGCTACACTGGTCCAGTAAGTTAAATATTGCACACTCAAGGTTGGCTTCATGTATTGGTTGGTAGGATGGTTTCCTCGTCATATAACTTCAGGGGTGGTGAGAATCATTTCTCCTTTTTCCCTAAAAATCATCCCCTTTCTACTTAATTATGGATAAGTTCTAAAATTACAGCTTATTTTCTTTGGGCTTATAATGTTCAAGTGTTCACTAAAACGTAGGTACTCCTGAAATACTACCCTAATAAGCCACGTGTTTTATTATGAACTTGTTATCAAATCCTTTCCCATGATACAGGGGGTAGGGGGAGCTTGTAATGGAGGCATAGGACGCTGCTGCAGGGAGCTGCTGTCAATGAGGAAGAAGGGGGCCGGGCTGGTGGGTCCAGGGCCAGCCTTTCCCAGTCCATGTGTTTCATGTGAGGCCCAGGCTTGGCAATACCTCTTTCCTCAACCAGTTTTCACAGAAGACCCTGGAGAGTTTAGAGAAGAAATATTAGGCATCTGTGTCTCATTTAAGTTCTGGCACTTAAATTCCTGAGCTCTTTTAACATATTATTGATTTATTTAGTGTATCCCAATCACCAAAGTGCTAAATACTGGCTCAATGGATGACAGAGCTTATTATGCACGTAAATTCCTGAGGTCTTTTGAGATATTATTGATCTATTTAGTGAATCCCAAAGTTGCAAAGTGTCAAATCTTGGCTCGATGGATGGCAGAGCTTATTATGATGGGATGTCACTTCTGACATCCCCTGCAGAGCAATCACATTAGTTGAATTTGCCTGCCCTACCTTCTGAGTGCATCCCAGTGTGATTAACTGCATGCATTTTTTAGTGGGCTGCCTGAGGTTGGGTTTAGAATCACAGATTTGCAGAAAAGTGTCCAGTATTCTCTTTGCATTTTTAAAAATGTGAGGTGTCTTTTTGTGGGATATGCAGTTTTTACAGGCTTTACCAATTTCTATAGTCCTCATACTTTAAAAAAAAAACTTTTTATTTTTAAAATGGTAATTGACAAATATTGATGTTATGTGCCTAGTCCCCGAAAGTGAGGGAACCTGAAGTTTCCAGTGCTGATAAGAAAAACCCGTTCACATTTTCAAATGTTCCACAATGGAGTGTCCTGCCTCCTCGTAAGCCTATCACCTAAACCTGGAGGTATTTAAATCCATCATATCTCTACTTGGCAGGGATGTTTGAGGGGAGGAGTGTAGAGGGGGTAGCTGAAGTGGTTGCATTCTCCCATGGTCCTCTCCATTTCTAAGATGCCGTGAATCTTGCTTGTGTGACAGGATGTGAACATGCTCAATTTAAGACTGGCTGGTATAATAAACAACAATAACAACAACCAAACCCCCCAAAACACACTACTTCAAAAATGCCTGAGCTTCTCAAGGGTTCTGCAGCTAGGTGCTGAGAGTCTAGGCATTGAGTACCTTGCTAATTACCAGCGACACACAAAATGTCAACTTGTAAAGAGAGAAAGTGAAGTGAATAAAATAAAGAAAAAAAATAACTGTGAAATTTGTTTTCTTAGGTAGCAAGGATAATACCTGTAGGATATGGCGTTGACTGATGGAAGCCCATGGGCAAGCAAACTTGCTAGCAATTGTGATCAAGAACTGGAGCTTCAAAAAGAGCATGCAGCTATTTGGATATTTCATGTACTTTTTCTTTTTCTACAGGTCAACTGTTTATACACTCTGTTTTTAACTTCACAGATATGACCATTAAAACTGATGAAGTTCTATAATTTCTCGATATTATTTGATGGGGATGACAGGAAACAGAATGGTTGGCAAATGCCACTAGATATTTAGGTTGTGTTTTAGTTTTTAATAACATTATGATACTGATAAATGAAACCAGAGTGATTTAACAATGTGTCTCCTAGATTCTACTTTGAAGGTTATTGTTATGTATCTGTTGACTAAAGTTGCTGGAGAAAATTCCTTGTGAATTGTACATGTGTGTTTATGATGTATGTTTTTAGCATGATATTGGAAAATAAAATGAATTTAATTTAATAGCAAATACCTTCTGGATTGATAGTGGGTTGAAAAAGATGTAGGCAAGTTTATCTCTAAGGAAAAGTTGAACAGAATAGGCATTCAGAGTACTGAATTTAAAAATCTGGGTGGAGAAAAACAATTACATTGTGTAATGTTGAATGTACTAATTAGCCTGCTTTGAGCATCACATGTTGCACACGGGTATTGATATTCAACCATGTACCCCACAGATATGTATAATCAACTATGTTTCAATAAAAAACAAAAGGAAAAAAGAAAATTCAAATGTTAAAAAAAAAAATTCTGGATGTGGGAGCTAAGAGAGAAAGAAGGAAAGAAAGACCACAGTACTGTGTTGGACTTGCAAAGGGAGAGAACATTCTATGGGCTACAAAGTGGAGTGGGGGGAAGGGGGAGGGGGAGGGAGGTTGGGGATAATTGGGTGGGGGACACGGGGTACAAATGCAATTTGTGGTTATGGGTATACAGCCAGTATGAATTTGGTCCCCACATCACAGGCATGAGGGGTGACAGTCAGCTTTGTATCTCATGAATATTCATAGCCAATTAAAAAAAATCTGGGTGGAAAAAAATTGAAGCATGAGAGCAAAGGATTAAACACCGTCCTGAGTACCGTTTGTGTGTGTGTGTGTGTGTGTGTGTGTGTGTGTGTGTGGTAAGAATACTTAATCTGAGATCTATTCTCTTAACATATTTTAAACAATGAACAATCCTGCATTGTTAACTATAGATACAATGTTGTACAGCAGATCTCTAGAATTTATTCTAGAACTCATTTTCTTCATAGTACAAGCAGTAGCCAGTATGGTTGAGTGTTTACTATGTGCCAGACGGTGCCCAACCACTTTATGTAGGTCATCTCATTTAATCCTTTTAGCAACTGCTACAAAGTAGCTTTACAAAGTAGGTAAAAGCCCTGATTTAACAAAGGAGAAAGGTGAGTCACAGAGAAGTTAAGTAATTTACTAAGAGGATCCAGATATTAGGTGCTGGAGTTGGCTTTAGAACCCAGGGATCGTGGCTCCATTGTACCATGTTCTTAAGCAAAAAATGATTTAATTATGGGAGGAAAGTATCAGAACTATCTGTAAGATGGATTGAAATGGGGCTTACCTCATAGATCATCTTTGGATGTTTACCCCCAAGAAGGAAAAATTTAAACACAAAGCAAAATAAAAACTTTGGCGTGGCTGTTGGAAGGATGCAGTTCTGAGACAGTGAAGCCAAGAAGAGCTCGGATTAGAGAAAACTGGGCCAATATTTGGCTACTTTTTTTTTTAAAGCAAGTCATTTAAATTCCATTATTATTATTATTATTATTATTATTACTTTTAGCTTTAGGTATAATTGACAAGTAAAAATTGTATATATTCAAGGTATACAATGTGATATTTTGATATAGCTTTACATTAGGAAATGATTTTCACGAAGGCACAAAGGAATTAACATATCCGTCACCTCGCAGAGTTACCCCCCACACCCTGCCGTGTGGAGAGAACACTTAAGATCTACTCTCTTAGGAAGTTTCACATATACATTATTATCTGTAGTCACCACACTGTACATTAGGTCTCCAGAACTTATTTGTCTCATAACTGCAAGTTTGTACCCTTTGACCAACATCTCTCCGTTTCCCCCACCTCCTGACTCCTGGTAACCACCATTCTACTCTCTGTGTTTGACTGCTTTAGAGTCCACATGTAAGTGAGATCATGCAGTATTTGTCTTTCTTTGGCCTATTTCACTTAGCATAATACCCTTCAGGTTCATCCGTGTTGTCACAAATGACAGGATTTTATTCTTTTTCAAGACTGAATAGTATTTCATTATCTATATATCTATATATCTATATCTGCATGTCTGCACTTCCACATTCATGGCAGCATTATTCACAATAACCGAGATATGGAAACAACCTAAGTGTCTGTCAATGAACATATGGATTGAAAAAGGTGATATACATATATATATCACATGAGATATATACATATAAGATACTTAGATATATATCATATTTTCTTTATCCACATGGATATACAGATATGTGGATGTATTTTCTGTATCCATTCATCTGTCAATGGACACTTAGGTTGTTTTCGTATCTTTGCTATTGTGGATAATGCTACAATGAACATGGGAATGCAGGTATCTCTTCAAGGTAGTGATTTCATTTTCTTTGCTTATATATACATGGAGATAGGATTTCTAGGTCATATGACAGTTCTATTTTAAACTTTTTGAGGAACTTCCATACTATTTTCTATAATGGCTCTTCCACCTTATATAAGGGTACTTTGAAAAGTTCGTGGAAAGGTGCGTGTTATCTTTTAATTCTATTTTTACATGGATTTTTTGAAGTACTCTTGTATTACCACCACATCCTTGTCAACACTTGTTATCTTTTGACTTTTTGATAATAACCATCTTAACAGGTGTGGGGCGATATCCCATTGTGGTTTTAATTTGCATTTCCCTGATCATTAGTAATGTTGAGTACCTTTTAATATACCTGTTTGCCATTTGTATGTCTTCTATGAAAATGTCTATTTAGGTCCTTTGCTTGTTTGTTTAAGTGGGTTTTTTGTTTGTTTGTTTGTTTGTTTTTGCTATTGAGGTATGAGTTCCTTCTATATTTTAAATATTAACTGCTTTCCTGATACACGGTTTGCAAATATTTTCTCCCATTCTGTGGGTTGCCTTTTCTTTCTATTGATTATTTCCTTTGCTGTCAGAAACTTTTTAGTTCGAAGTAGTCTCATATTTTTATTTCTGCTTTTGCTGCCTGTGCTTTTGGGGTCCTATTCATCAAATCATTGAGAACACCAATGTTATGGAGCTTTTGCCCTGTTTTCTTCAAGGAGTTTTAGTTTCAGGTCTTATGCTTAATCTTCCATCCATGTTGAGTCTGGTGTATGGTAAGGATACCATTTCATTTTTTGCATGTGGATATCCAGTTTTCCCATTTCCCATTTTCTTCATTTATTGAACACTATCCTTTCCTCATTGTAGCTACTTTTAAAACTCAAAAGAAGCAGCAGACACCAATTCTTGCTGATCTAACTCTTTGATGGCTTTAGGGAAGGTGATTATATTTTTGTTACATCATTCAAAAGAGTCAGCTAGTGTATGGTGATGGAGATTTTATTTCCTGTTGACCAATTTCGGTGTAAGAAGGCCTTGGCCAGAAAATGGCTTTTTCCCCTAGTTTTTATGTACTAAGGATCTTAACAGGAAATTGATGAAGATTTCCAGATATCCTAAGCCACTTAAAAATAAATGTTTAAATACTTAGGATCATAAGAAAAGTGATAAAATACACACTTTATTTTTACTTGGAGTAAATGGCAGTGTCGGGTTGTAATAAAGCATGTGTGGAGTCTGGAGTCAGATCACCTGGATATGTATTGTGATTCCAACTCTTAGTCATTGGGCAAGTTACCTCGCTGCTCTGTGTCACAGTTTCCTCATCTGAAAAGTGGTAATAGTTCTCTTGTTGAGAATTAGGAATACTTGGTACATAATAAATATTTACTTATGATAATAAGTGTTATTTGCTTATAAGTATTAGGATATTTACTTTTAAATAAACATTTTTATGATCAATAACTTAGTAGTCATCTTATATAAACACGTTTCAGGAAAGAACCCAGTATTATTTTCTCAGAAATCATAGTTGAGATATAACTCACCTTAATGTATTACAGACATCTTAGGGAGAGAATTGTGTCAATCAAATTTTTAATCAATTAAATTAAAATTTAAGGTTCCTGGAGTAATTGTCCTTTTTCTCTATTGAACAGAGGAGTAAGAAGTGAGGAAATCATCAATGTAGATGATTATGATCTAATCCATCTTCTTCATATATTTAGATTTTTTATAAGATTTTATGAAAGTGGATCATCCTTATAAAAATGAAATATCTTTTTCTAACAACTTATATCTAAGTCTGTTGTAAAAACTGATTATGTAAATTAGAGTTATCTTGTCAGACCCAACTAAATTGGAGATGAGAGTCCAGGGAAAAAAAAAAAAGCCTTCAGAGCACAAAGAACATGCCCAGGGATTATATTGCAAGCAGCTGTCAAAATCACCTGCCATAACTCTAAGACCTGTTTTTCCTAGTAGCTGCTGAAACAAAATTCTGTGACTCTGAAGACTAGTTTTGCCTACTGCTGTAACTCATCAATCAGAGCTTGCTGACTCCCCCAAACTTTGCTAGTGTCAATGAGTTTTCTTTCAGAATAATGCATTATATATATATATATATATATATATATATATATACACACACACACACATATATATATATATATACACACACACACACATATATATATATTTATATATATATCTTATTTTATTTCCCCAATAAAACCCTAACCTTCACTTTGTTCTTTGGACATATCAAAGAAAGACCACCCTGGTTTGTGTGTATGCTCTGAATTGCAATTGTGTTTTCCCAAAACAAACATTTTGTTTTGAGATTTTTTATATTTTTATTTGACATTGATACTGTAGTAGCACATGATTTAGCATAATTTCCATTTTAAAGTTAAAATAAATGCTTTCTGTTTGATTTTGACACTGTAATAGCTCACGAGTTAGCAATGCTTTTTATAAATGTATGTCTTATGTTGCTAATTAAAAACACATCAATCACCTTTTAATTTAAATTACAAGTGAATTTATTGTCTTCTCTCTTCTACTGCTACCATTCCTCTAAAACAATTTATCATTTTGAGTCCCCAAAATTCAAAGTTAAAAAAAAATTTAAGGTATTTATAGGCATATTCCTTCTCAAACACAAAGAATTTTAAACTGACTCAAAATACCTGCAATCACTTTAGTTATCTTACGAAGACTACTTTATGTTTTGTTCAATTCAAATTCTCTGTTGCCCTGGTTAGGATGGTTTGGGCTGCAAGTAACAGAATACATGGCTAAAAGAATGTCAGTCACAGGGGTGGTTATCCAGTGGCGTGATGACTCAAGGGCCCAGGGTTCACTGGCTTTCCACTTGGCCATCCTTAGCATGTTGGCTTCTGTCCTCCTGCATTCCCTTCTTAGTTGCAAGGTTGAGGACACAGCTCTCTTGTATTTGCCATCTGGTTTAATCTCAAGCCCAGAAGAGAACTGCTTACTACCCTCTCTATTCCTTCCATTTGATGCGTCTTAGCAGTGCTAGCAATGAATCGTTATTCACTTTTTTCCTTTACTTTCTCTATCCACCAAATCATAAGCACTTTTCCTCAGTTAAAAAATAAATCCTAGCTATCCAGCCTTACTGCCACTGTAATCTGCAATCTATAATCTCATCACCTGGCACTACAAACTGAAACAATCTCCTAGTCAATTACCCTAGCTTCCTTCTGCCCTATCAGATTATTTCTTTCTAAAATAAACAGAGAAAAACTCCAACATGTGCACATTTTACCGTTTACAAGACTTATGCATAAATCAGTTAATTCAATAAGAGGCATGAAGTAGGAATTATGAAAGCTCTAACTTAGAGCTGATAACACATTTAGGAATTGGCATAACTTAGAATTTTTTACCCCTTTCTACTACCCACCTCCACTTTTTTCTCCTTCAGGAACACTTTGGTTTTTATAAGAAATTCCCAGATTGGATATTAACTTAGAATATGGAGGGGAAGTAATAAAGTTGTGGGGGGAACTCCCCAAATTATGCTCATCAGGGCAGAACCATTAGTTTCTTTCTAGTCCTAAATTCCTCTGCATTTGAAGTTTCAGGTTGTATTACCTAGAAGCTTGTAAATAGGTTTACGACTATTCGACTATTCATGGGCAGGCGAGAGATGGGAATTCCAGAAAAGGAAGGTGTAAATACCATGAAGATGGGAACTGTATAAATAGGTTTATGATTATCCTTGGGCAGGCGAGAGATGGGAATTCCAGAAAAGGAAGGTGTAAATACCATGAAGATGGGAACTGCTATTTGTTTTACCTTTTGGGAAATGCTGGGTGCATCACTTTGAACGAAGTTGCCTTTGTTACTATTTTCTTGGGACCGTGGGATCTTAATCAGGTCAGTGCTACCATGGGTCAGATGCCCAAGTACGTTACTGAACAACAAAGAACATACTTTTTAATGCTCTCACAAATGGAAACTAGAAAGTGTTTCTGAGTGATGAAGTGTATAAGCTAGCACACTTTCGTTTGTTCTCTTATCTCAGCAGGTGGCAGTGTTTATCTTTCAGCAGGAAAGTTCTTGCTTCTTTTCTTACAACTATAAACGAAGAGTATAAAGAGTAAATTTTTTATTCTATGTCCCTTACAAGTCAGGCTATGTAGGGAGGTATAGCAATGCTCAGATTGTGGTGTAGTTTAAAGCTTAGGACCATTCTGGCAGATCTGGGGCAAATGACATATCTCATTAATCTTGATGCACTGTAGAAATATTTCCCCATTTATTTGTGAGGACACAGACCATTAAGGTGAACAAGAGATAGTTCCATTTTTCTTTATAGGTTCCTCTTTGGAAACCATGTTATAATCATGACACAGTCTATCAAGGAATCCAACACTCAATTATGTCTTTTAATATTAATATCTGATCAAAGTGTAACATGCATTATTTTGTTTTAATAAAGTTTCTTGTAATTTCAATAGGTTGAGAGTCTAAGAATTGTGAGTACTTTGAATTTATTATTTTTACATAACTTTAAACCTAAAGGGTCAAACTTATTTGCGTTTGGTTGTCAAAGGCAAAAGTAAGTCTGAGACCAAATTAAGAAGGGTTGCTTATTCATAAACTTGTGGCAAGGGAAGCCATCTGCTGTCACCTTCACTTTAGAAGATCAGAAGTTCAAAGGAGACTCAGTTTTATAGGGTAAAAAGAGGAAATACCGGATGGTCCCTCACTGACAAGTGTTCTATTAAGATAGAAGCTTTGGAAGTGGGGAGACTCTAAATGGTCTTCAGGTACATTTGGAAGTCCTGGTTGGCTGCAAGGGGACAAGTGAGTGGTATGAGGACATTTCCAAAAAGGAGGACTGCTCAGTGTTATGGGAAGAGGGTTTTCTGTGCTGGCCATTTCCTGGAACAAGTGGAGGTCAGTGGGTGCCTTGTTACCATCAATCTCTCATAATAGTTCCTATTTGGAGAGAGGGGTGGCTGCCAGGATAGCCAGCTTCATTAGTGACAGTATTTTAGTGGTTAAAAATATAGGAATCAGAATGGCTGCTTTAATATCCTGCTCCACCACTTTTCAGCCCTGGGACCTCAAGGATTCAAACACTGTATGACTTAGTTTTCTCACCTATAAAATGGGACTAATTAATAGTAGGGGGGGATTTGTGAGGATTAAATAAATTAATAGATAAGTGAAGAGCCTGATTCATGGTAAGCTACTCAATTAATAGTAGCTAATATTATTTGTGGACACTGCTTCAACAACCTAGGTTTAATGGATTTAAGGGTTATGAAAGAATTTACATATTCAAGGCAAATTTTCTCATTAATGTATTATACATTATATTATACATATACAATATGTTATACATAATATATTATACATCCCTGCAATAGATGTAAAAACTTCCAATTCACATTTTCCTAGGCAGCTACAGGTGAGTAAAAGAAATGCAGTGAATATTTTGAGTACTCATCTTTCATGAATATTTATGTATTCGGGGATGTGAATAAAATTTGGTTCAGCTCAATAAACATGTGGTGGTCATGGCTGAAATCAGCCCAGTTTTTCAGCACCTTTTCCCTTTTGCAAAACTGTGCACTTCTCAGTAAGTTAACAAGCCTCTTCCAACCTGCACAATCATCAAAAATATTATCGATGAAGAGGAAGATATTCATATCATGAATTAAGTGGAATTTCAAAACTCTTCTTGAAATCCTCCTTCCCATACTTGAGATGATATTTTTATTAGAAAAATTAGGGAAAATTTATCAAGTATTTAAAAAATATCTTAAAGGTAGAAATATTCTTCAGGGCTTTCTGATGTGCTTATTCAAATTTCAGTGATCCACACATACTGGAGTTGAAAATGCCCCCAGAATTTGAATTGCAATTGCTCATAGTGCCAATCAGAGAAGCCAGTGCCCCTTCAGAAGAAATGGTCACAGACACACTTCCGCTGGGCACCTCCCATGTGTTGACCTTCAGTGTTTTGGGTGTTGGCTTATGTCAAATGTGGGAGGATCCCCTTGGAGCCCTTTATGGTGTGGTTCCTAGATTAGTATTTTATTTATCATCTATATACGTTGTTACTTGCACGTATTTCTAGGACATACTCTGTCTTCAATTATGGAAAAAGCAATTCCAAGGGGAATGCCTGAAATCCTGCTCAATTCAGATATGATTTTTCCCTGTTTGCTCAGAGGAGTGTATTTTCTTGGATTGGAAGATGAGGCTGGGCACTTTTCCCCAGGCAAGAGGAGACTTGTTTTGCAGGGGTACCTGAGGCAAAAGAACATGTACAATTCTTTTCTAGGCCAGAAAAATCTCCCACAGGAAGTAGATTAACAGTTATTGTGCTCTTGGGTTATGACCACGAATAAACAATTAGTTTGAATCATATGAAATTGCCAATTTTGATATATTTTGATCTACCAAAAGAGATTTCATGTGGTTCAACCTGTTTCTGTGCAGGTTGAGAGATTTTCTACTCAGACTTGTCTGGGTAGATCCTTGATCTACCCAGTCCCCATTACTACAGCCTGGTATCTTCCTGCAGAGGGCAGGTGCCGAAATTCAAGTAAATGTTGATGATATTTTGACATCACTGATTGTGGGAAAGAAAACCCACCTGCTATGGTGTGTGGCAAAGAAAAGACTTTGTAATAAGACAGTGTTCAACTTGTCATTCTATTCTTTATGAACAAGTCGTTTTACCTTTCTGAATTTGTTTCCTCATCTATAAAATGGAAACATAATAATAGAATAAAATGATTTACACCTGAAGAAACACCAGTTCAATGCCTGCGGTGTCTTTGACCTGTCCTTTCTTCATTGAGAATGTGCCATTTCAAGGTTGGAATCAGCACCGACTCGTGTGATGAGAAAGCATGGATCTTGCAGGAACTGCCCTTTTGGAAGAGCACAAAGCAGGTCCTTTGCCTTTCTGAAGGCCCTTTGCTGAGGCTGCGGTACAGAGCCCTCCCTTCTGCAATGTGCTTCTCTGAACCACTCTGGCTTTATTGACTCCCTTGGGAGAAGCAGGTGGCCTATAATTAGAATAGCACCAGCTGATTTTCCAAGCATTTGAGCTAATTCTTACAAGTATTAAAAGTTTTTTTTTTCAAGTTCTGGTTATATGTAAAAATATGTCTCAGACAATCTTAAATATCTATAGGGTCTTGCTCTTAGATTTGGTTTGAAGGTAGAGGATAGAAATAGAAGAATGTGAGCATACATATCTGAAAGCAAGTCTCTTTACAGGGAAGTCTTAGTTGCTGCATAATGTACATTATAACATGTATAGATAATTTATTTGTAGATGAATCATGTTAGCAGATTTAACCTTCAATTTTGAATAGTCCAGTGAAGTGAGGTATGTCATGTTAGGTGTTCACATACTCCGCTATCTAAAGAAGAAGCTCAGATTTCTCATTCTTATGTTTTAAGTCATCTGTAAGCTGATCCTAATCTACATTTTCTGCTCTCCTGTTTCCCAGATGTTATGGTTGAATTGTGATTCTCCTAAAATTTATATGTTGAAGTCCTAACTCCAGTACCTCGAGATGTAATCGTATTGGAAAATAGGGTCTTTAAAGAGGTAATTAAGTTAAAATGAGGCCATTAGGGCAGGCCCTAATCCAATATGACTGGTGTCTTTGTGAGAAGGATAGCAAGCATGTGAGAGCACAGAGAAAAGACTATGTGAGGCTGAGGACGCAGTGAGAAGGTGACCATCTGCAAGCCAAGGAGAGAGACATCAGAAGAAACCAAACCTGTGCACACCTTAATCTCAGACTTTCAGGCTCCAGAACTGTGAGAAAATAACTTTCTGTTGTTTAAGCCACCCAGTCTGTATTTCATTATGGCAACTGTATTAGTCTATTTTGTTGCCTAAAACAAAATACTTGCAACTGGGTAATTGATAAGAAAACAAAATTTATTGCTTACAATTTTAGAGGCTAAGTCCAAAATCCAGGGAACACATCTGGTGGTGGCAACAGTGACCCAGGGGTTTCACATGGCAGAGAGAGAGATACTTTCTCATGAATTCTCCTTTTAAAACTCTCAGAACCACACCCATGACCACCATTATGAATCCACTCACTACTGCAGGGTCCTACAATCTAATCACCTCTTCAAGGCCCCACTTTTCAATTACCATAATAAGATTTTCCACCATCAACCGTTACAGTGGAAATTAAACTGCTAATATATGGACTTTGGGGGAAACAATTAAATCAATCCACAGCAGCAATGCTAGCAAACTAATACAGTGGATAAGGAGACTACTTGTTGGGTCTCAAAAATGTGTCATGCTTTCTTTCCTCTGTGATTTTACGTTTACCTATCTCCTCTAAAATTCCTTTTCTCATATCTACAGCTGGACAATCCCCCCTTTCCCCATGCTTTACAATTTACCCCAGATATCATTATTTTCTTGGACTCTCTTTTGAGTTTCTCCTACCCACTCCGTCCCTTTCAAGCTGGAAAAAATAGTCTTCCTAAACTCCATTCATGCATGCCTGTTAATCATGCTTTTCTTGCAAATGTAGACTAGCGTTTCTAGAACTTGGGCTGGAGATGGAAAAGAGAAAATAACCATGGAGTCATTGGAGGTCACTGTGGGTTTTTTAAAGAATGAAAGAGGCTTATACCTGATTTTAGACTGTGGAGATGATTCTAGAAGAGAAAGAAACATTGAAGAATTAGCATAAAATTTGTATTTGCTGGAACCAGGTGCTAAAGAAAGAAGGAGAAGTTGGCAGTAAAAGGAGAAACTTCTCACTTTCTGAGACTGAAGGGGAGGATGTGAGGAAGAGAATGGTCTTGCTAAATTTGTAGTTTGTTATTTCTAAAGTCGTTAATAGCCTGAACTCTGGAGCCATACTCCTGAATCCCTCCACCTGTTATGCTGTATCTGTGACTTGGATGGCTTTTTATCTCACTCAGTCTCAGTGTTTCCATGTCTACAGTGCGTAAAAATCATTGCTGTCATCAAAGGATTACATGGATAAGACATGTAAGGTACTTAGTACAGAACCTAACAAAATTGATAATAGCAACAATTCTTATTACTACTATCAATGCTCTCTAGCCAAAGAACACCAGGAACACGCCTGTAATTCAACAAATTGCATTGATTTCTCCTTGGAGAGAAAATGAACTCATGGGAAATCATAGGGTGTCTCAGAGAGAAAATGTTAAAAAGGATTTATTATAGGATTTGGGATTGTGTTAGTTTATTTTGAGTAGGGTTTGCTCTAGATTGGATGCTGTCAGGAAGTAAGTATAATTCCATGACTGGGTATCTTCATAAATTTTACCCACAGGGAAAGCAGCTGTCACATATTAGCCAGGAGAGGGGAGTGATTAGTCACTTTTGTGGCTTGGGCAATGCTTATGTTCTCTTTGTGTTCAGATATGACCACGGCGTGGCCTTGTTTTTCATCTTGGTCCATCGTGGTCACAGAGTAGCCTTGTTTGTGCTGATATTCTGTGAAGTTGTTTATGTTCAACCAGAGAACGCCAAGGTCTGGCTCTGAGTACAAGGCCAGTAGCAACATTAAGACCTGCTGACTAATGCCTGATGACTTTGGTTTCTGTGGAGCTTTCTGCTGAGAGTGAGGTGCTTAAGGACTGAGATAAATGTTAACCTTTTTTTTTTTTTGGATAGTCACTGAAGAGAATCAGAATAGGATGATGGACACATTGAAGGTCCAGGCAGGGTAGAAGACCTGAAGATTTATTGTAGCCATCAGCAATACGATCGTGTGATTCTTTCCTATGATACTTGGCTGTGCAGTACAGGAGTGGAGAAGGCACATTCTAACATTGGCCCTGGCCAGGGGGTTTACAGAGAGACCAGGATGAAAGGACAGGAATTCAGAGTTAACAGTGCTGGTGAGAATAGCTCTGTTGGTTCACTGTGAGGAATGGGCAATGCAATAGATAAGGGCAGAATACAAGAGAACTAACCACCAAGATAAGAGGAGACTGAAGGTCTTTTAAAGGACTATCTGAGTAGCAGCTCTTTCGGGTGATGAGAAAATCTTTAGCTGGAAAGAGTCTAGGGCATGAGAAATATGGAGATTGAGGAAAAAAACTGAAAGTCTATACTGATAAATGGACCAAGCGAGTAGATTTTGAATTCTCCCTGGGCCACTCTGGATTGTCAGATATTCTGCCTCTTCCAAGACAGAGGGCTCCTCTGTCCACTGTGACCCTGGCCTTTTCCTCTTCTGATAGATGACAGTCTCTCATATTCTAATTTTAGAACCTGTTCCACCTCAAGTGCCTTTTGGCACTGTCTCTATGTTGCAGTTTGCTGCGTGGGTTGGGAAGAAGCTTTGATGTTGCCTCAATGTCCACAGTGGTTTTTATGATGGAGCACTTTTATTTTTGCCTCTTCTCCCCAGGGCTCTGGCACAAGTTCGTGGAGAAGAGATGAGGTCAGAGGAAAACCTGGCAAGTATACATCCACAGTTCTTACAAAAGTCTGCCTGCTCTATCAGAGATTCACTGTCTTGGATGTAAGCCTCAAAGCCATTAGCAGGTGCCTCAGGACCTCAGTCATGTCCAGAAAGACCTGCCACCTCAGCAGAGTAATCATTGCCTTTTGAGCTGGTTCTACCACCAGGAGACATTTTTTTCTCTTTTCATTCTGAGCTTCTCCCGAATGTGGCATGCTAGAGCACTCTAAATAGTTAATAACTGATTGATTGGTTAAATGGATGAATGAGTACTAATATAGCCCATTACTTTGGCATTGATTTTTAAGCTATGCTTCATGGAACATCAGCTGTTCATTGTTAAAGCTGAGTGAGTGAGGGGCTGAGCACACAGAACCCTGTCTTCCACATCCTGCTTGAACCAGAGGAGCTTCATTAAAGAACATTTTATGTCTCATTTTAGCCTCTAAGTAAATGTATTTGAAGAAAGTTATTTTGAATCTTAAAGGAGACAGAGAAAAAAGGAAAATTACAGGCTGAAAGAATAAAGTTCTGCATTTAATTGTGCAAAATCTGGTCATGATCTACTCTTCCAAACTTATTTTCTTCTACTGGCTTGCATGAATCCTTTGTCTAGCCTAGCTTGTAAAATGTGTCTGGATATGCTATTTCTAGTCTATATTTTTGCTCCCCCAGTCTCCATCCTTCAACCCCAGTTCATATCACAAATCTTCCCCCATCTCCACGACTAGATGTGCTTGCTCCTTATGTTAAATTCCAATGCCATTTATTGTGCCTCATGACCCATCCTTTATGTTGCTTGATTTACCTCTTCAACCAGACAGTTCATTTATTCATGCATTCAACATGGGCTCATTGAATGCCTATTATGGGCCAAGCATTTGCTAGGTTCTGGGGTTCATGATGAATAAGACAGACACCTCTGCCTTGCAGTTTATAATTTTATGGGGGTGGGGAAGTGTATCAGTCAAGGTTCAATCAGAGAAACAGAATAAGTAGGAGATATAAAA
Organism: Galeopterus variegatus; assembly: GCF_000696425.1. NCBI lineage: Eukaryota > Metazoa > Chordata > Mammalia > Dermoptera > Cynocephalidae > Galeopterus > Galeopterus variegatus. The sequence goes on along the minus strand of NW_007730272.1, from coordinate 180,539 downwards.
AGATAAATTGCAAGGAATTGGCTTACATTATGTGGGGGCTGACTAGGTAAGTCTGAAATTCTAGGGCGGGCTGTCCGGATGAGCAGGCACGAGCTGAACCTGCTGTCGACAGATGAGATTCCTCATCCTTCTGAGAAGACTTAGTTCTGCTCTTAAGGTATTTCATCTGATTGAATCAGGCCCATTCAGATTATGTGGGATAATTTCCCTTACTTGTAGCCAGCTAGTTATGGACTTTAATCACTTCTATAAAACACCTTCATGGCAACACCTAGATTAGTGTTTCATTGAATAACTGGGGACCATAGTCTAGTCAGGTTGACACATAAAACTGACCATCACAGGGAACAACATCAAATAAATCATTTAAAAAATCATAAATCTCAGGAAGAAAAAAATATATTTGTATTTTCCTTTGGTTAGATGGAAGCTTAGAGTTAAATTCAATATTTAAGACCTAAAAGACCTTTATCCCAGTAGCTAAATGCAACTATCAAATTCATTGAGTCTGAAACTAGGGATATTTAAAAAAATGCCAATACCTGGGCCCTCCTCTGCTCCAATTAAATCAAAATCTCTGGGGTTAGGGCCCTGGCACTGGTATTTTGAAATGTTCCCCAGATGATTCTGTTTTATAGCCAGGGTCGAGAACAACTGCACTAAATGGATTTGAATTTTTTTCGTTTCCCTATTTTATGCATGTTTTGACATTGAAATAATCTTGTTATCATCTTTGGAAGTAAATGCTGATATAAATTAGAAGTAACTAATTATTTTTGTCAAAAAAATGTGTGTTATTAAAGTCACTGAGTTACTTTAAGTCATTCTCCTGGACTGGAATCAGAGGGCAGATACCATGTGTGATTTAGTCATCAGTTAGAATAAATAAGGTTGTGCTGCAAAAACAAACAACTTTCAATTCTTAGAAGGTTAATAAAAAAGAAATTTATTTTTCACATGTGCAAAGTCTGCTACGGGTCTTGGTGACTCTTCAGGGTAGCTGTCCCCTGTGGATGGCTCACATACCCTTACATGTCCACATGTGGTCCCACGATCACTGAGACAAAGAAAGAGAGGCTGTAAGGTTGAGAACAGACATGTCACTTCCATTCACTTTTCCTTGTCACCTGGTCACACCTAACTTCAGGAGAAAGGCAAAGTGTAACCCTTTGAGTACCTGGAAGTTTAAGAGAAATAGATGTCAATGAACATTAGTCAGATCTAGTCTGTTTGGTTTCATGTCTCTGCATTTACCCTAGTAACTGTTGCATAGTAAGTGTTTACTACATATTTGGCAAATCTGCATACCATGTTTTCTCTCTCTCTCTCTCTGTGTGTGTGTCTTGTGGGTCTAATCCTCCTCTCCTGGAATGGCAGTGCATGGGCTCTGAAGGTGATTTGTGTCTCTCGGGAGGGAAAGAGCAGAGCTAGGGCCCCACAAGACCTGGAGTCTTCCCAAACACCCTGACAGTGCATATAAAGAGAAGCTCCCTTGACACCACAGACACTCCAGCTACCCACTGAACCTCATCTCTTCAGACGTTTCTTGTTTATACCCAATAAAAAAGCAAATAGACCTTCCAGAATATTTAATCGTATAACTGGAGACTGTACCTAGCCAAGTAGATACATAAAATTGACCATCATGGGAAAGAGCATTATACAAATCATTAAAAAATATCACTATAAGTTCCAGGAAGGAGACAACTATTTCTATTTTTCATGGACTGTTAAAAAGTCAATTTGCAATGAACCTAAGTTCTGTGGAGAATCAGTAATGCAATTCCTGGATCACTTCTTCCATCAGATAAATGCCACTGGCCAGGCTGTCCCCAGCACGTACTAGATCTGCACGGCTCTGAGTGGCTTTGTTTCCTTTAGGATATCTAGCTTGACAAATATAAAATTTTGACTTTTAAATATAATTTTAATATATTTAACTCTACAAAAATACAATGGCAAAATGCCATGTGGAAATGCATTTCTCAAAAGTGGCTGCCTTAAATTACTTTAGCAATTTGATAAATCTTCAGCTACTTGTGTATATTATTAAAAGATCAACCAAAAGGAAAGGTATAAATTTACCTGGGTTGAAATCTTTAGTTTTAAAATAGGGAAGACAGATGAATAATAGCACTTTCAGATACAACCTATTCTGACGAATGAGCTTTGACAGAGCCCTGTTAGAAAATTGTTTCTTTGTGTTTGGGTCTTTTCATGAACGTTTCCAATGTAAAGCAAGGGATTTGAGTACTATATTGTTCATGCTTATGCCAAGATTCTGCATGGACTTGAGCATTTCTTCATAGAGAATGCCAAACTTGTACACACATACACACACACACACATACCTACACACACAGCATCTAATTATAAAATTGAACACGATAAAAGAGAAGATGAAAGAACTTCTGTGGCACTTAATGTATGAGCCATTTGCCATGACTAGTTTCTGTGTATTGTAGTTATTCACTTAGAAAAATGCTTTTCTGGGAAGCAGGGGGCCTTGTCTATAGCTTTGTTGCTCCCAGGATGTTTGGGTACAATGATGTTTAATAGGTGTTTGTCTAACAACAAACATGGCATTCAAATTAAATCTCAGTCAGGCAGCAAAGCTCATCTTCCAAGCATTAAGATCCTTACGGTGTCCTCAAAGCATATTTTATGTGGAACTGTGAAAGCTAATACTCCTATATTTCTTTTGCCTGCTCCTAACTACCTTCATATTTTCTCTCTTTCTGTTCATACTGAAATTTGGAAAAGAGGCACATACAAGCTAATCACAATTTATATTTTATTGCCAGAAAAGCATCTTGAATGTCAGCCTTCAAGTTTGACTTATTTTTTTCCTTTACTGGAATAATTGATGAGAGCTGAGACTGCTACTGGGCAGATATCCTTATAAGGGCCCATCGTTTTCCATGAAATAAAATAGATTTGCAGACTGGTAGTGTCAAGGAATTTGGGTGTGGGGAAAACTAAAGCCTCCTCCACCAATCCCCTAAAGCCCCTTCTAATAAAGGACTTATAAAGTCAGTATGTTCACTTCAAGCTAAGCTCTTTTTCCTACTAAACTGCCCCTACTATGTGGAAATTCTGGAGCTGTCAATGTTGCATGCTCAGCTGAGTATCTATTATAAAATGTGTTTTTCCCAAGCCCACATTAACAATTTCCAACACTTAAAAAATCGTTTTTTTTTTTTCAATTCAGACTTCAGTTAATGGAGGGCATTTTGAGAGGCTAATTTGAAAGTATACCTTACAGTATTTAAAGTGGATCCTAATTTTAAACTTACCATGTAGATGTTGGTAATTATTTCCAGGAATGCTAGACAAGCACCAGCCTGTGGCCACTGCTGAGATAAATAACTGCACTGTTATTCTAGGAAGATCTGCTTTGTGGAGTGTATTTTCACAAGTGATTATTAGTAAATATGTCTAAACTGGTCACAGTGAAAATAGGGGAAATTTATATTTGTATTTTGGCATTTATGTCTTCTCTACATAATAAAAACTTCTTTTGTAGAGGGTTAGAAATCTTGATTCTCATTTGATTTTAGAACAGGGTTTTTAGGTAAAGGCATGTATAGGGCAAAAGCCCTCAGGAAAGGAGCCGCAGCCCACAGATAGCTAGGCAACAGTCCATCTAATCAACTCTAATTACTGCTTAGGTATGGGATTGTATAGTTTAATGATTTTAGAGCTAACAGGTGGTTGTCATACTGATCCTGTTAAGAGATTTTAAGAATTGCTGAAGGGAGAGATGTGAAAAAAATGTTTGCTAGGGGCAAGCTGTCTGCTGGGGGAAACTTCAGAAATAATTATACTTAGATTTTATCATAAGAATGTAACTTTTGCTTAAGGAGAGGTTATACTTTAGATAATGAGCACAGTTTGACCAACTTAGCCTTTCACTAATTGCACTTTGGAATGTCACATTGTTAATTTTACTGATGTTACTAGTTTCTATTGTTTAAGCTATACTTAGCCATAGATAACGTTTGTAACACTGCCCATGTCCTTGTGTCCCTTTGTAATGATTGAATCAATTGAATTTTCTTGTGAAACTTCCTTGTCTTTACAATAAAAAACAGAAGCTAACTTTGAATCAGGGCTGCACCCAGTTTTCTCCTTCTAACAGAGGAGTTGCTGAGGTGCAGTCCCTTTGGGCTTCTCAATGCATTCATGGTGCTTTGAGTAGTCCTTTTTTCATCCCCATTACACAGTGAGAAGTATAACATTCTTTATTAAATATGTGTGCCACATTTGTGTTAAAAAGAATCTGAGAATGATCTACTTTGAGGATATGAAATAATTATCTTTTTCCTTGGTTATTAAATCAGAACAAAATTTATTAGCTAATATTCCAAGTCTGTTTGCTCTAACATTGGAATGGCATAACTAAGTAAATCATTGCTTCTGGCCTGCCACATCGGTTTTCTAAAAGTGGAGTGAGTAGAAGTAATAGGACTTACCTTTCTATTGCTTTGAGTTCTTATGCAACAATGATGTTGATTTTCAGAGCATCTCCTCTACAAATATTTCAGATCTTCTGCCATCACAATTCTAATTGGAAAAATCTTTGACTTAGAATTTAAACATATTTTTAAGTTGTTAATAGTGAGGAAAGGGAGAAGTAAAGACATTTACATTTATCATTAAATATCTAATATGTAGCCTGTGATTTTTAAAGGTTATCACTTTTAAAATTCACAAAGTCTCTGGAATTTAAGAGGCTAAGTTCTGTGGCTTGAATGTCCCCATAAAACTCATCAGAGCTTGACCCCCATTGTAAGAGTGCTAAGACTGTGGGAAATCTGATTATGGTAGTTGAAAAGTGGGGCCTTTCAGAGATGATTAGATTGTGAGGACTGTGCCCTTGTGAATGGATTGATCATTCATGGAGTAACGGGCATGGTAATGAAGGCTTTTTAAGGAAAACAAGTGAGAGGGTTGGCTCACTCTTGCTCAGCCCATGCTTTCCATGTGACACCCTGGTCATGACAGGACCCTGTAGAGAGTTCTCACGCAGAAGAGCACCTTCACCAGATGTGCCCTTTGGACTTCTCAGCCTCTATACTATTAGAAATAAATTTTATTTCTTTTTAAATTACCCAGTTTCAGATTTTCTGTTATAAACAACAAAAACGTACTGATACACTAGCAATTGATACAAAATGTCCCAGCTGATAATGACAGAGCATGGATTTGGACCCTAAATGTCTGCTTAAAAATCTTACACACTTTCCAATATACAACATTACCTACATTAGTTAAGAATTACCATTCATTTTGGAATTGAATACATATGGCATCTAGATGCCAAAAAGTGAGATATACATCTAACTTTATATACTCTATAGATTTTTTTCAATTTAATACCTTTTTAAAAAATTAATCTTACAATTTCTTGAGGGTAGGAGCAGTCTTTTATGCTTTATTGATCTGCCACAGCTATAACTGTAATCACCACGAGCATAGTGCCTTCATGGTATCTGATAGACTAATTATTTAAAATTTACTACTAATCCCCAGGCTTCTTCATCTTGTGGATCCATAAAGGTCAATATTAATATTTGCTCAAATTCCACTGCTTTATTATCTGCATTTGTATTCTGAAGGACCTCCATCTGAAATCTCTCCTAATTATTTCTAAGAATCCCTGGAAGTGTTTCATGAAAGCTCATGGTATTTCATTCTGTATTGCCTTCAATGTGTCTTCGGATTGAACCTGGGGAGAGGAGGGGCTTGCTTGGCATACTGTTCATTCAGCAGGTATTTTTGAATGCCTACTTGGTGTATGTTACAGGCACCAGCTACTGGGGATAGCTCAAGGGTCAGTTTCCCAGAACTTCCAAAACTGCAAGGCCTGATGATGGTAAGTGTCCTTCTCCTTATACTACCGTGTCTCATGAAACATGAACACAGTCCCTTCAACTTTTATCTGTAGAATGCCCTCCACAGGGGTTAGACACCGGTTTGGGAAGGAGGGCTAGTATTGGGGGCAGGGATAATACTATGTTCTATATTATCTTTCTCAGTCTAACTCATAAACTCCTCTCTTTTGAAAATCACCTCTACTGAGACCTCACCATTGCATCAAGTACCTCAGGCATGCCTCGGTCTCTAGATATCTAGTACCTACAGATACCTAGTACCTATTAGGTATCTAGGTATCTAGATATCTAATATAGTATAAAGGAAAGGTTCAAACATGTTTGATTTGGGGCAGCATATTTTTATAAAATTAATTTGTCTATTCTAACATGAGTTTTAATTCCCCCAACTCCTGTTCAATATTTCTATGCAGACTTACTCATGTTTTCTACCTTCTTGCTATTCACAATTTAGCATTGCCTTCATCTAGGATCTTGTAAAAAATGCAGAAATTTGGTCCATACCCCATACCTACTGTGTCAGAATCTAAAGTCCTGTTGATAATTCTACCATTTAACACCCAACTAATTTGTACGCACTTTAAAGTTTGAGAGGCTTTGGTCTCTATTATTATACCACCCCCTGAGTTTATGTTCTATGTAATGATGAGCTAGGTATTTTGGACCAAACCTCTAATGAAATGACTAAAAAGAACTGGATAAAATACAAAATGAGCTTAAGGCAGTCTCAGGCTGAAAGACTTCTTAGGTACCAGGCAGAAGCAAACAAAGTTTTTCCCTAGAGGAAAGTTTTATCCTTATAGGCCTAAAATTAGTTATACAAATAAATTTTCAAGCAGAATGTCCAGCATGATATCAAAGATGTCAGATGCACAAAGAACCAAGATGATGTGAGTGAGAAGCAGCAGAACAATAGACCACAGCAACAGACTCACTCTGACTTCAGATTGAGGGGTTACCAGATACAAACCATAAAACAACTATGCTTACCATGTTTTGACAAATATTTAAAACATCCAAACTTGGAAATATCTGTAGTGAATAGGAAGCTATAAAAAGTGACATAACAGATTTGAACGCAATTGATGGGTTCAGCAGCCTAAGCTGAAGAGAGAATGTGTAAACTGGAAGATGGTCAGAAGAAATTATCTAGCATGAAGAGACACCAGAAAAGTGGGCAAGACACAGAGCAAAGATCTAACATGGTTAATTGGAGACCTGGAAGGAAAGAAATGAGAAAGAAGCATACAAAATAGTTATGGCTGAGAATTTTCCAGAACTATTTTTAAGATACCAATGACAGATTCATGAAGTTTGTCGAATCCAAAATATAATAAAAAGAAAGCCATACCTAGATACACTTAATAACTGAAACATATCAAAGAAAAACCTTAATATCTATTCTTGAAGATGAATAATTCTTCCTGTTCCTATGCTGTACAACAAACCCCTGAAAACAATTTTATTATGCTAACAAATTCAGTGGGCTACAAATTTAGATAAGACACAGCAAGGATGGTTTGTCTCTGCTAAATGGCATGTGATGCTTGGGCTGGATGACTTCAAGGCTAGGCTCACTGAGATTCTCAGTAGGAATGCCTATACTTGGTCTCATCAGCATGGTAATTTCAGGCTAGTCTGACTTTTATATGTAGCAGCTAGATTTCCTCGTGCTTAAAACCCAAGAGCACCAGGCAGAAGATGTTTGGCATTTAATGTCCTGGCCTTGGAAGTCATGTACCATCATTTTCATCAAACTCTTTTGTGTGCAGAAGTCAGAACCCCACCTAGACTCAAGCACAGCGGACATAGGCACTAGGCACTGTTTAACTGCAGGAGTGTCAAAAAATCAGCTGCCATTAAAAAAAAACCAAAAACTTACCTTATCAAAACTAGAAAAATCTGGATATAGATAAAGGACAATTCTTCTCAGACACATAAATTATTGCAATAACTCAATCAAGTTGGTTTGATATGAATTTCATGGTGCTTTATTTGGCATCTATTTTAATAGATTTATAGGGCTACCAGTTACTAGAGGAGAAATGCCAGGCTTATGTGAATTTCATTCCACAGAAAGATATCAAGAGAGTTCTTGAAGTGATGTTTATGAATTTCTTAACTGTTGAGCTCCAATGTTTGTTAAACTGTTCAAAAAGATTGTTGCAATAATCTTTCCAATATTTACAAAGAAAGAAATTTTGTCCCAGGAAACTTCAATTCAATAGAACCATATGTAACACCACAAGTACTTAGTAAACAAGTTAGAAAAATAGAAAAATAAAAATAAACAATAAAAAAATAGCATTCATCCAGACCAGTTAATTGAATTAGACCACAAATAGTCAACCAAACCTTGCTTATCTCTCTAGGCTCAGTCATATGCCCACCTCTAAATAACAACTATGGCTAAGGAAATAGAATACAGTGATTGGTCTAACCTAGGTCCGATGCCAACCTTTGGAAGCTGGGAAAGCATTAGTTTCCCTCTAAGCAAGCAGATACAAAAATGGAAAGTGGGAGTCATTGGGACAGGACAAACAGATGTTAGAAGAGCCACTTTCAAGTGTCTATGATAGAAGAATGCAGAGAAAATAATTTGTGTAAGGTTCTGCAAGATCATGCATGATTTGGGGAAAATGGCAAGGAACTCTTATGGCTGGTGTAAATAATATCTATAATCTTTGGCCACTGAAAGCACAAGAATCAGACTGTAATTATGTCATACTAAAAGGGGATTACCTAAGAGTTTCAGTATTAACACTCTTAAAGTAATGCATAGACCTGCATTCTTATGGAGCTGAGATATGGAACTAGAAAAATATAGAGAATCAGAGAGTGCAAATGCAGAAGTATTGCATAAATAACTAATTCTTAGAAACCTTATTTAAATTCCCTAAGATCTTAGCAACTCTGCTTCAAGTGAAAGCTGACCACTCTCAATTATAGGCTGTATTCATGGATCCATGAACTTGACACTTGAAAGCTTCCCTTGGAAGTCACTTGTCCAAAGTATGATTTACCCTGATAAAAACTGGGTTTATAAATACATCAACCTGTTTTAACTCTGTCTCTGTAAACTCATATGTTATCTTCCAAGCAGGCATCATTTAGGGTGACCTTTCCAAAACAGTCAAGGATTTAGAAATAACATTGGCTCTGAGCCTTGAATAGCCCCTTGCTGCTTACAAAGCAGGTATGAATGTTGTCAAATCGAATACTTCTAACAACCTGTAATGAAGATATAGTGATGCTCCTTTTGCAGAAGATAACCTGAGGCTTAGAAAGGCTGATGATTTTCCCAGAAGATACAAAGATAAGCGGCAGCAAATGAAACTCAAGGTCATGCTCCCTTGCCCCAAGTCAAGCATTCCTTCAGCAGGTGCCCTTTCCTATCATTAAAAAAGCAGATGTCACCAGAAGCTTCTTGCTTGCCAAAGTACAAGTTGAACGACAGAAACCACATTATATTTTAAGCTACTTCATGTAACTGGAACTATGGCGATAGTTTGCCTATACTCAGAAGACTAGAATAGTAGAAAATACATGTAATCTATTTTCATTGTAACTTTTAGTTGAACACTATAGTTTTGATAGAATTATCAAAACACACACACAAACAAAACCAATACAAAAAACACAAATGTGTATAAAATGCTACATTTTATATAGAGCTGCAATAAACATTGGAGTACAGGTATCCCTTCAGCATGATGATTTCCATTCCTCTGGATATATTCCCAGCAGTGGAATAGCTGGGTCAGATGGTAGATCTACCTGTAATTGTTTGAGAAACCTCCATATCATTTTCCATAAAGACTGCACCATTTTGCAGCCCCACCAACAGTGGGTAAGAGTTCCTTTTTCGCCACAATCTCTCCAGCACTTATCGTTCTCAGTCTTTTGGATGTTAGCCATCCTAATTGGAGTGAGATGGTATCTCAGTGTGGTTTTGATTTGCATTTCCCGGTTGCTGAGTGATATTGAGCACTTTTTCATGTGTGTGCTGGCCATTCATAATCTTCCTTTGAGAAATGCATGTTTATCTCCTTTGCCCATTTTTTAATTGGGTTATTTTTTAGTTGGTTGTAAAGTTGTTTGAGTTCCTTGTATATTCTGGATATTAATCCTTTGTCAGATGTATATTTAGCAAATATTTTCTCCCACTCTGTTGGTTGTTTTTTCATTCTGTTGATTGTTTCTTTTGCTGTGCAGAAGCTTTTTAGCTTGATAGAATCCCATTTGTTTATTTTACCTTTAGTTGCCTGGGCTTTTTGGGTCCTATTCATGAATTCTGTACCCATTCCTATTTCCTGTAGTATTTCCCCTATGTTTTCTTTAAGGAGTTTTATTGTTTCAGGGTGTATATTTAATTCTTTAATCCATTTTGAGTGGATTTTGGTATCCTCATGGTGAAAGATATGGGTCTAGTTGAATTCTCCTACATATGATTATCCAGTTTTCCCAGCACCATTTGTTGAAAAGGCAGTCTCTTCCCCAGTGTGTAGACTTGCTGCCTTTGTCAAAGATCAGATGGCTGTAGGCATATGGGTCAATTTCTGGGTTCTCTATTCTGTTCCATTGATCCATGTGTATATTTTTTATGCCAGTACCATGCTGTTTTGGTTATTATGGCTTTGTAATATAGTTTAAAGTCAGGTAGTGTTATGCCACCAGCTTTATTTTTTTTGCCCAGGATTGCTTTGGCTATGCATGGTCTTTTGTTGTTCCATATAAATGTCTGGATAGCTTTTTCCATCTCAGAGAAAAATGTCATTGGAATTTTGATGGGGATTGCATTGAAGTTTTAGATCACTTTGGGTAATATGGACATTTTCACAATGTTGATTCTTCCAATCCAAGAGCATGGGATATCTTTCCATCTTCTTTTGTCCTCTTTAATTTCTCTCAACAGTGATTTACGGTTCTCTTTGCAGAGATTTTTCACATTCTTGGTCAGCTTTATTCCTAAATATTTTATTTTTTTGGTGGCTACTGTAAATGGGCTAGATTTCTTGATTTGTCTTTCTGCATGTTCACTGGTGGAGTATAGTAATAGTACTGATTTTTGTGTGTTGATTTTGTATCCTGCAACTTTGCTGAAACCATTTATCAAATCTAGGAGGTTTTTAATAGAAGCTTCAGGCTGTTCAATATATAGGATCATATCATCTTCAAAAAGGGACAGCTTGACTTCATCCTTTCTAATCTGATTGCTCTGGCTAGTACTTCCTACACTATGTTGAATAGGAGTGATGAGAGTGGTCATCCTTGTCTAGTTCCTGTTTTTAAGGGTAGGATTATATTGGCAGTGGGCTTATCATATATGGCTTTAATTATGTTGAGATACTTTCTGTCTATGCCTAACTTGTAGAGAGTCTTTATGAAAGGATGTTGAATTTTATCAAATGCTTTTTCAGCATCGATAGAGATGATCATGTGGTTTTTGTCTTTGCTTTTATAAATATGGAGTATCACCTTTATTGATTTGCATATGTTGAACCAACCTTGCATCCCTGGGATGAATCCCACTTGATCAAGGTGTATAATTTTCTGTATGTGTTGCCGTATTCTGTTAGCTAGTATTTTATTGAGAATTTTTGTATCTATATTCATCAAGGATATTAGCCTATAGTTTTCTATTTTTGATGCATCTTTTTCTGATTTTGGTATCAGGGTGATATTTGCCTCATAGAATGAGTTTGGGAGAATGGCCTCTGTTTCAATCTTTTGGAACAGTTTGTAGAGAATTGGTATCAGTTCATCTTTGAAGATTTGGTAGAACTCTGCAGTGAACCTGTCTGGTCCTGGGCTTTTCTTTGTTGAGAGCATTCTGATAACAGCTTCAATCTCTTTTATTGTTATTGGTCTGTTCGGATTTTCTATAACTTCTTGGCTCAGTTTTGGTAATTTGTATGAATCCAGAAATGTATCCATTTCCTCCAGATTTTCAAATTTGTTGGCATATAGATGTTTATAGTAGTCTCTAATGATTCCTTATATTTATGAGGTGTCAGTTGTAATATCACCTTTTTTGTTTCTAATTTTTGTTATTTGGGTCTTCTCTCTTCTTAGTTAGTCTTGCTAAATGTTTGTTGATTTTACTAATCTTTTCAAAGAACCAACTTTTTATTTCATTGACCTTGTTTATTGTTTTTTTGTATTTCTATTTCATTTAGTTCTGCTCTGATCTTAATTATCTCTTTCTGTCTACTAACTTTAGGCTTGTATTGTTCTTGTTTATCTAGATCTTTAAGGTGAAATGTTAAGTTATTTATTTGTCATCTTTCCATTTTTCTGAAGTAAGCATTTAATGCAATAAATTTCCCCCATAAAACTGTTTTTGCAGTATCCCACAACTTTTGGTATGATGTATCATTATTTTCATTAGTTTCAAGAAATTTTTTGATTTCCTGTTTAATTTCTTTTGGGGCCCACATGTCATTGAATAGAATGTTGTTTAATTTCCATGAGTTTATATAGTTTTCAGAGTTTTGTTTATTATTGATTTCTAATTTTAATCCATTGTGATCAGAAAATGGAATAATTCCATTTTTTTTGAATTTGTTAAGACTTGCTTTGTGACCTAACATGTGGTCTATCCTGGAGAATGTTCCATGTGTTGATGAGAAGAATGAATATTCTGAGGTTGTTGGGTGGAATGTTCTGTAGATATTTGCCAAATCCAATTGGTCTAAAGTATTGTGTAGGTCTTGTGTTTCTCTGTTGATTTTTGGCCTAGATGATCTATCCAGTGATGAGAGTGGGGTGTTCAGGTCCCCCACTATTATGGTGTTAGTGTCTATTTCTTTTTCTTTTTTTTTTTAGATCTAATGGTGTTTGCTTTGTAAATCTGGCTGCTCTGATATTACATGTGTATATATTTATGATTGCTATGTCTTCTTGATGGATAGATCATTTTATCATTATATATTGGCCATCTTTATCTCTTTTAACGGTTTTTGCTTTAAAGTCTATTTTATTTGATATATAAGAATAGCTACTCCAGCTCATTTTTCATTTCTACTTGCATTATATATCTTTTTCCATCCTTTCACTCGTGGTCTATGTGTGTCTTTACAGGTCAAGTGAGTCTCTTGGAGACAGCATATTGTTGTGTCCATCTTTTTAATCTAGTCAGTCATGGTCTGTGTCTTTTGAATGGGGAATTTAGTCCCTTTTCATTCAGAGTTATTATTGAAAGGTGTTTATTTACTCCTAGCATTATACTGCTTTTTGTTTAGATGTCTTAAGTATCTTTTGTTCCTTTCTTTCAAATTTTCTGTTTGTCTTCTGTATTTGTTGGTTTCTTGAGGTGATAGATAAATTATTTTTTCTCTTGTTTGTTAGTATTTTTGTTTTGCTGGTAGGTATTGTTCTTTCTTGTGTATTCATGGTAATGATGGTTGTTTTTATGGTATTGAACCCAGTACTTCCTTGAGAATTTCTTGTAGGGCTTGTCATGTGGTAGTGAACTCCCGCAGTTCTTGTTTGTCTGAGAAATATACTACTTGTCCTTCATTTTGGAAGGATAGCCTTGCTGGGTAAAGTATTCTTGGTTGGCAATTTTTATCCTTTAGTGTTTTGAGTATATCATCCCATTCTTTTCTGGCTTTTAGAGTTTCTGATGAAAAGTTTGATGTTATTCTGATTGGGGCTCCCTTAAAAGTGACTTGCCACTTCTCTCTTGCAGCTTTTAAGATTCTCTCTTTGTCTTTGATTTTTGTCAGTTTGATTATCACTAGTCTTGGAGAGGATCTTGGGTTGAATGTGTTTGGTGATCTTTGCGCTTCCTGAATCTGGGGATCTGTGACTTTCCTGATACCTGGGAAGTTTTCTTCTATTATCTCATTGAGTATGTTTTCAATGCCATTTCCTTTTTCTTCCCCTTCTGGAACACCCATGATTTGGATATTTGAGTGCTTAAGGTTGTCAGTTGTCTTTTTTCTTTTTTCTGGTCTGCCTGTGATAATATAAACAGCCTGTCTTCGAGGTCAGAAATTCTCTCTTCTGCTTGTTCAAGTCTGCTGGTTAAACTCTCTGTTGCATTTTTTCATTTTGTTGAATGAATCCTTCAGCTCCACAAGCTCAGCTACATTCCTTTACAAGGCATTGATTTCTTTGTATATTCCTTCTTTCAGATCCTGTATGTTTTTTCTCATTTCATGGTGTTGTTTCACTGAGTTTTCTTGTACTGCATTTAGTTTCCTTAGAATAGTTACTCTAAATTCCTTGTCTGTCATTTCAAAGACTTCCTCTTCCATAGGATCTAGCACTTGTGAGTTATTAATTTCCTTTGGTGGTGATGTACTTTCTTGATTTTTCATATTTCTGGTTTCTTTCCTTTGGTGTTTTGTCATTGTGGCTGGGGGTATTACAGTTCACTCGTTTCACCCTGATGTCTGGCTTGGATCCTGAAGGCTCTGCTGCTTCTGGACAGCAGAAACTAGTCTGGACCAGAAGTCCCACCCCACCTGCCTTCACCTGCTTGTCAGGCTTGGGGCTTGGAAGCCCATACCTCTCAGGTCGCTCACAGAGACGGATGGCCTGTGCCAGAAGTCCTGCCCTGCCTGCGTTCATCAGCTTAGGATCCCAGAGCCTCTCAGGCTGCTCACCAAGACGGGATGGCCTGAGCCAAAATTCCCACCCCATCAGCCTTCACCGGCTCATCTGGCTCAGGGCTTGAGAACCTATGCCTCTCAGATCACTCATGGAGGATCTTGCACCGGAAGACCCACCCCAGCTCTGTCTGCCTTCTCTGGCTGGCAGGCTCAGGGTGTGTGGGCCCAAAAGCTCTAAAGTATCTCTACAAAATGTGGAACAACCTGAACTGGGGTCCCAGGGCGGGCAGCTCCCGTCCACTCCAGCACATATTTCAACTCCTCTTTCACTGCTCCTCAAAAGCTGCAAATTGGTCGCTATGTGGGAGAGAGCGACACCCGGAACCAGCTAGTCTACCATCTTGACCCCTGCCCCCTACTCTACTGCTTTTATTTGACTTTGTTTATAGTGTTTAGTTATACAGTTTTTAAAAAGTTTTATTCAGTAACTATTTTCCCATCTTGCTTAACAAGGAGATCCCTGACAATATTATGCAAATATTTATCTGCAACTTCCAATATTTTAAAGTTGTTTAAAAATATTTAACTTTTATTAAATATTTTGTATTTTTTATAGGTAACTGTGATTTGGTTATCTATCACTAGGTAATGTACCACCCCAAAGTTTAGTGGCTTTAAACAACACCGTTTATTTTTTCTCATAATTCAGTGGATCTGGAGTTTGGGCAGGGCTCAGTTGAATGGTTTTTCTGCTCCATGTGACATTAGCTGGATCACTGAGTTGGCTGCATTCAGCTGACAGCAGGGCTGGGCTGAACTGCAAGACCCAACAAGGAATCACTCCTACGTCTGACACCTCAGTGCTCCTCCACATGACCCCATGGCCAGCTTGGGCTCCACCATAATACGGTGGTCTTGGGGTAGTGATACTTCTTACATTGCTGCTGGTTTTCCCCAGGAGAACTTGGAGACTGGCAGGCATCCTACAGACCCAGCCTAGAACTGCATAATATCATTTCCACTGCATTAAAAAAGTCACTGAACTAGTAGTAAGAGATACATAAACCTATATTGTGTTCAGTTACTAAAATTTTGAGGTTTATACAGTAGTTAATGATACTCTTAAAAATAGATTTATAGCTGTAAGGCAACAATAAAGACCTTTATCTTATATACATAAATACAGGGCAGCTTGGCAGGGTAAGTTCAGGATTTTAGACAATCCTATGTAATTGCCTCAGCTGCACCTTTCCCAGAATGTTGGCATTCAAACTGACTTCCCATTTATAATTAGTTTATTAAGATACATGAACTCTGCAGGCTACAAATATGCAAGTATTTAATTTTTGTCATTTAATCTTCCAAACCAGTTTGAAATAACTGCATTATCACTTTTTCTTGCAGCTCAGACTTGATCGTGGCCTGAATAACTGTAAGTTGAAGAGGGCATGGTTTGCTCTCTCTCTTCTGTTCCTTGGTTTTCCTGCAGTGCTAGCTTCCTGGGTGTGTAACCCACATAGTCACACAGGGCCCCACAATTAGAAAGACTGTGCACATGGTTTAATGCTCTCCTGTACCATCTTGAAATTCTAGATAATTTTTGAGCAAGGGCCCTGCATTTTCATTTTTCACTGGGGCCTGCAGATTATGTAGCTCATCCCACTTTCTTGGTTTCAATTTCTACACTAGGCTGGAATAAAAGGGAGGGAGAAGGGGAAAAAAACAAACAAACAGCCATCCCCTATTTCTCTGGCCAGTTTTCAAGTCCTCTTGGTTGTTATTGCTCCTCTGGCCAACACCTACCTCTAGGAATGAGAAGAACATGGCTTTGGATCTGAACTCCTTAAGTCATTTCAGCCATCACCCTTTGCTCCTGGTGGCATGAATGGAAGGTGACCAGCCTGTGCCTTTTTCCTTCTCCACCTTGTAGGGTAGGGTTTTTTCCTCCTACGTCTCCTTCAAATCAAGGTACGAGACACCAAGATCATCTAATAAGGAAGAGATCCCGGTTTACTTACTTTTTGGTTGGTTGTTTGTTTAGACAGCAGATTGGGAGATTTTACTTTAAGCACACCTGAGTGGAGAAGAAATTTTCAGAGAGAAAGAAGACCCAGCTGAGATGGGGGTGGACGGACAGCACTGTCACAGATAAGATTCTCACTCCTTGGCACCATGAGGCTGCCTAAGTTCACCGTGGACCATGGTAGATGACTGCGGGTATTAGTTGGGGTTCTCCAGAGAAATCGAACTAATAGGATATATATATATATATCTATATATATATATATAGAGAGAGAGATGGATAAGTCAACAAAGATAGATACATACATAGATACATACATACATACATGCCTAGGAGGAGATTTATTATAAGGATTGGTCCACACAAATATGGAGGCCAAGTGGTCCCATGATAGATGGTCTGTGAGCTGAAGAACCAGGAAAGTGGTAGTGAAATTCAGTCCAAGACCTAAGGCCTGAGAACCAGGGGAGGGCATTGGGCAAGGAAGGCACAATGATGTAAGTCTCAAAGTCCAAAGGCCTGAGAACTGGGAGCTCTGATATCTGAGGGCAGGAGAAAGTGGATGTCCCAACTCAAGAGGAGAGGGAGAGAAGTTTCCCTTATTCCACCTTTTTGTGGAATTTTCCCTTGTTCCACCTATTCTAGCCCTCAATGAATTGGAAGATGCCACATTGGTGAGGGCTGGTCTTCTTATTTGGTCCATTGATTCAGATGCTAATCCAGAAACACCCTCAGAAGCACCCAGATGAAATGTTTTACCAAC
This sequence comes from Galeopterus variegatus, assembly GCF_000696425.1. Lineage (NCBI taxonomy): Eukaryota > Metazoa > Chordata > Mammalia > Dermoptera > Cynocephalidae > Galeopterus > Galeopterus variegatus. Next base: position 163,295 of record NW_007730272.1, on the reverse strand, counting down.
TATCTGGGTATCCTTCCATCTAGTCAAGTTGACACATAAACCAGCCATTGCACCATGCTTGAGCTGTTTTACTGGTACCCTACCCAAGAGGGTGGCTTCTTGGGTATCGAGACCCAGGAACAAGAGGGTTGGTGGGAGGCTCGAGGGGGAAGGAGAAGGTGGGGATTGTGTGCGTCATCAGCTGCAGGAAGGAGAGGTAAGCAGAGCTGAGGTTGTGTCTCCCCTTTCAGAGAAACTTTAAAGGAGTTTCCCCAAAGGGCCCTATACAACACTCACGCATGTTCCGAGAGAGCAGATGTTCAGGTTCCTATCCCAAGGATTTAGGTTCCTGTCCCAAGAAGGGCATTGTCAGTGGGGTTGTATTAAATAGTGAAGCAATCGTGGCTAACAGAGTTGCAGTTACACTTCCAGGTGAAGAAAGAAACCTTTGCCCTGCTTTTCTTTCCTCCTCCAGCACCCAACACTGAAGAAGCTGAAACCAGAAAAGGCAGGAGAGGAAGAACCAAGTAGCAGACACTGTCCCTCTCCCCACTTGGAGCTCCTTCAGCCAAAGCCTGGATGGCGCTTAGGAGAGGGGAACAAGAGCTTTAAGTTTCCTGCACAGCCAGGTCTGTAAATTGGACTAGTCTGGTTGGGGATTTTAGTAATGGAAGTGACCAGAAACTATGAGATCTGCCCTAGATTCATGACAGGATGGCAGAAAGAAATTTGACAGAACATGGTTGGCCTAGGAGTTGAAGAGAGAGAGAGAGAGAGAACATTGTATATATGTTTCATTCTCTTCAGATTGGACCAATCTTTAGGTCTCTAATCTGCCATGGGAAGACTGAACTCTCGTGGGCTGTGTCCAGCCATCATCCGCCCTGCGAGCTGGGATGGAGTCAGCTTCTCTTGCATCACATGGGTTATGTGGAGGGAGGTGGATTATAAGGTAAGGAGGAGGAGGAGGGACACTGCCGACTTGTCACCAATACTCTCCACTACATGGAGCCACCATATGTGGTAGTCATCTGCTTCCATCTTGGCCGGGACTCATGCAGCCCTGGGCAGTGTTGACCAATTTCCTCTGGGCTTCTTCAAGTCTAAGATCTCCTCCATTACTCACAGTCACTATCCATGCCCAGATTGGGATAGGACAGTTGTCACTTCCAGCATGTCACTGGGAACCAAAAGGTCAGTGTGCTCTGGTCATTTCACTGTCCCTGCCCCTCTCCCCATTGGCCTGCCTTAAGGGAAGATTCTTCCAGTTTCCAGACCTATAATGAATCAATCTTGGCATTTGTCGCTTTGAAGATAACCTGTTAATATTTTCTCTTTTCTTGCTGCTTCCTGGAGTCAAGCTCTGGAAACAGTTTAAAATTCATCTCCCAGTGTGTTTATGATTTTTTCATTCTTCCCGTGCCGAAAATTTGGCTGGTGCGCACTTCCTCTGTGATCCATTGAACAATTCTGCTCTTTAGTTTGCTGCTTATTTTTCCATTTTGAATAGATGAATAGCACAGCATTATTGGTTGAGAATGTTTCAAATAACATTTTGAAAAGTTAACTATAACGTTTAAAAAATACTTAAAAAACCATTATGAGAGAAGCCAAACATAATTTTTCTTTTGGTCTTTTAAGAAAAAACTTTTATTGCAATTTTGCAGTTTTGCAATATATAACCTGGTGTTCTTCCAGATTGAGGACATCTTTACATGTTGCAGTTAGATGTAGTATTTGCCTGAAGGCAGCTTATGTGACTGATCTAGAAGTATAATCTCCTTCCAGGAGGATGCTCTCAAATAGTTAACACAGCCTTATAAATAGTCATCAACTTCACTTTCCCAGACTTAATTGCTCTTATGTCAAGTAAATAAGACAGAGTTTTGTTCATTGTTCTCTCTCCTTTTCTTGGGAGAGTCATGGTAGCTGAGATGGAAGCTGAGAAAATACATGATTGAACTGGTAAAGGATGATTTGTGGTGTATGGCTCTGCTTCTTTTTCCAAACTTTGTTCTCCATCCTTCGACCACCCTTGCCTCTCGTGCCTCTGATTTAAGCCAGTTGAAAACCTTGCAGAAGAGTGCAGCCTCGAAGTTAATCTGCTAGGGAGGAATCCTGCTCTGCCTGCTCCTGGCAAGCTACTTACTCACTTAGTGCTCCAAGTTCTTCAGGAATGACATGGTAAAGATAAAACCTACTTCAGAAAGCTACTGTGGAGGGCTGGCCCGGTGGTGCACTGGATAGTGCGCCGCTTGGGAAGCGCGATGGCGCTCCCGCCCGAGGGTTCGGATCCCACATGCAGACCGGTTCCCGCAGTGAGCGAGGCGCGGGAGCAACCCCGAGGGTTGCAATCCCGTTGCCGGTCCCCGGTCCGGTACGGGGGCAACACTGAGGGTTGCGATCCGTTGCCCCGGTGGTGCACTGGATAGTGCGCCGCTTGGGAAGCGCGATGGCGCTCCCGCCCGAGGGTTCGGATCCCACATGCAGACCGGTTCCCGCAGTGAGCGAGGCGCGGGAGCAACCCCGAGGGTTGCAATCCCGTTGCCGGTCCCCGGTCCGGTACGGGGGCAACACTGAGGGTTGTGATCCGTTGCCGGACACGGAAAAAAGACAAAAAAAAAAAGAAAGCTACTGTGGAGATTTACTAAGTCAACACACGTAAAGCACTTACAATAGTGTCTGACACATAGAGTAAATGCTCAGATAAATGTTAGCTGCTGCTGTTATTGTCTTTGCTGCCTTGCTCAGGTCCCCTCATACCTCTGAATCTCAATTTCTTTACCTGCAAAATTAGGTTCATAATTTCTTCCTACATTCAAATGAACTACATGGGCATGGACAGGGAATATGCCATTCATAAAACGTTGGCTAATTAGCATTGGGGAGCTTCTTGCCAATGCTGTCCTGCATTTCAAGAATCATTAGAAGTTGACCATGCTCAGACTCTTGTCAGATGCTCATTGACAGCTGTCTCTATCTTCCAATTAAAGGGCTCATCCAAATCTCCAAGGTGAGTCAGGAAACTTAATTTTATTCCAGGAATAAATTCATTTGTTTTTCAACGTTACTTAGTCATCAGCCAGGGGAGTTCCAATGATGTCAGCTTTGCCCTTGACATTCTGAAAGACGAGACCCCATGACTCAGGTAACAGTGTGCTCATATGTCACCAACCTGTGTGCAAGGGCAAATAAACACAGCATCTGGGAATAGTAAGAGCTGGAGACAGTCCAGAAAATGTCATGAGTGAACTTATTGGGATCTTAGTTGAGGGTGGGAAAAATATATCTCCTAAGAGACATGGGGATGACGGGAAAATCTACTAAAAGAAAAGATGTGTTGGGTCCTGCACACTTCTGTTCTTTGACATAGAGCTTAGTCTTCCAGCCCGTTTTCACCACTGCCCACTGAGACATTTGTCAATGTTGCTATTGTGAGAAGCAAGCTCAGACCCTCTCAGTTGCTGCTGACTTTATCATCCGCCTCCTTACTTGGTATCAAAAATCACATGTTCAGATTGACTAATGAATAATTGGTCAGGGGTCATTTCAATTGATACTTTCTGACTTCTTCAAAATCTTCCAAAATTACCTTAAGATGCTCTTGGAACCACTGAGGTTAGGCATGATCTAAATTAGCATTTTCCATCACTCTTTAACTCTTACCCTGCCTTTTCTTTGTCTTTTTCCAGAACTTTTTACTGATGTTATATGCTCAACTAAATTTATTTTGTGTATTTTTTTTAATTGTTGTTGTTGTTGTTTTTATGGCTCATCATCTATACCCCTTACTGGGATGGAGATTCTAAAATGTCAAGGACCTTGTCTGTTCTCTGTTGCATTTTCCTGTGTCATCTAGAAGAGTACTTGGCATGCCTGATGTTGAATAAATGTCTGTGGAATGAGTGGCTGAACACTCACGCCTATCAGAACACAAGGCATTCTGCTGAGTTCTCTTTCTTGGCTCTCTTTTCTGTGAGTTGGATACCAGGCTTACCAAGTCCTGTGCTGTAGGGTCAAGAAATGCTTAGGCAAACATTAACAGGCTGATAAGGGCATAAATTATAGCTTCTTATTATTTTAGAGATATATATGGAAGTTCTGTTAGAACTGGTGCATGGTAAATTGAAAGCGATACATTTTATCTGTTTGGGGGGTAGGTGGTTAGAACTGTCACCTCTGTCTTCAGCAAACCGAGATAAAGAAAGAGAAAATCTACATGGTTTGATTGAGGGGCATCAACCTTAGGACCTCCTCCCCTGGCAGCTGAGGAGAAATAGAAGTCCTTGACGTTGAGTGGAAACCTGTTTAGGAGCCGTGAATGGAGCCAAGTGTTTTGATTTAAGCATGAAGTAGCCACTGCAGATATTTTATCTTGTCATGTATGAGCCATGCCATGTTGTATAAACTGTATTCTGTGCTTTCTGGTTTTGACTTTAAAAGTAGCCTTGTATTTCTTGAAGGGCTACATTTTTCCTTTCTCTTTCTTTCTTTATCTCCTTCTTTCTTTTTTTGATCAGAACATGTTCTGTACAAAAATGTCTTTAAATTAACATTGCTTCTGGTTAGAATCTGACTCTTTTCACACACTTTCCTCATTAATATATGAGTTCCGAGAGAGTGAGGTTTTCTTAAACAAACATGTTTCGAGGACCCACTAGGTGCCAGGATAGGTACTGGAGGGCGGTTCTAGAAGGTGATAGCAAATGAGGAAGACATGGGCTGTACTTTCTATAAACTAGAGCTGGGTAATGAAAAAGGCATGAACGACCTCTGGAAACAACACAGATAACCTGTGAATTTTGTGTATGTGCAGCTTTCCTCAGGTTTTCAAAAGAGCCTACAGCACAAAATGTTATAAAAGTTAGAGCTACATTTTTCTTTGTCTCGCTGAACTCTCCCAAACATTTCCTTACCTTTTAAAGCCAGAATTATTCAAAATTTGATTTCTGTGCATCTTGCCCCAGACATGCAGAAAGCGAACTGTGCTCAGTGTTTACTAGGAAGCCTCTTCTAATCTTTCCTTTCCTGAAACACCAAATCTCACACAATCGCTTTACTTCCCACATTGGTCTCCCCTTTTCTCTCCTCTCTGCCAAGCAGCAATTTGTAAAATGTTCAGTTGGAAGTGGTCTCATATATCATGTTATCCATGTACTTTATTTGTTATATTAAAAACCAAATCAAAATAAAACTAAGTTTCAGAAACATTCAGTAATATGCTAGAGGGCCCACTCAGTGGGGACTGTAAGTTACTCCTGTTTGTACTCTATCCCTGAACTCAAAGTTTAAAATAAGATCTTGCTGTCAAAAAATAAAGGAAAGAGGAAATAACCAATCTAATTCTGTGAAGCTTTTTTTGAAATTTCTATGAGTTTTATAAAAGGTTAACATGTGGTCTACTGCCTTTATTACTAAAAATATTGCTAGGCTTAAAATAATTGACTGTTGCTTGAAACAGTAGGCAATAATAGAATGAAAATGGGTAATCTATGCGGAAAAGAGGTTTATTTGGCTCATGATTCTGGGACAGCTGCATCTGGTGTGTGTCTCACGCTGCTTTTACTCATGGTGGAAAGTGGCAGGCCTCTGGAGGGTGCAAGATCACATGGTGAGAAGCAGCAAGATGGGAGGGAGGTGCCAGGGTCTTTTAAACCACCAGCTCTTTTGGAAACTAAGAGAGTGAGAATTCATTCACTACCACTCCCCCAGGGCATTAATCTATTCATGAGGGATCCATTCCCATGACCCAAACCTCTCCCAACATTGCCAAGTTGGGGATCAGATTTTGACATGAGCTTTGGGGGGAGACAACATATCCAAACTCTATCAAGTACCCTTCCTAAATGTCACAGCACATGGGCACAGAGAAGAATCTGGGGCACTCACAACTGGAGCATCACCTGGTTTCATCCATCTTCCCTCCATCTCAACAAATACCAATTCATTCTGCTTTCCTCTGTAAAAATTAAAACTTTTGCTCCTACTTTATCTGTTCTGCATACTGTTGTTTGTAATATGAGAAGAGAGAGATATGTTGTGTGTGTATAAAGATTTGGGCCAGGTGTTCAATACAACTAGCCATAAAACAATCTTTGCACCTTGGTTTTGTGTGCTCAGAGTGGTAGAATCTAGAGCTGAACAATTCTGGCACATTCTTGGCTGGAAACAGAGTGAAGAATAAAGTCATAAATGGGATAGAGGTCAATGAACAGGCTGATAAGTGTTTAATAAAAGATCATCTCCAAAGAATGGAAGGGCTTCCCTTCTTTTTGCACAAGAGAAGGAGCTATGAAAACTGAAAAAAGGAATTTGAGGCAGAGTAAAAAACTTCAAGGAGGGGCATTTTTACGGAGACTTCAGGAAAGATTTAGATGGCCAAGGGGTCTTTGCAACAAGAAAAGTGGATTAATATTTCTTTTGGTTGTGTACAATTATTTAAGCACTTTTTCTGCATCAATTTTTTTAAAAAATTTCATTTATTATTAGCATATTTATTCTTACAAATCGTGATGTTTCTTTATGCCTTTGCCCAACCAGGGGGCTCAAATGATTCCCACCCCCTCACCCCCGTTCATTTTGTGCAAATCTATCTGCACTCGAATGGCTTAAAAGTCCTACTGATAATGCACTGAATATCACTTACATTCATCCCTGAACCTCTAAAATGTTCTCAGTTTTGTGGAATCTAAAATATTTTAGGTTGAAAGTTTGTAGAAAGTTTTACTTGCCCGAATCCAAAAGTAATTCATAAGAAATCCTGAGCAGCTTTATATACCAGGTAGCAGTCTCTGCTCAACTAAGAAGAACATCAAAATAAAACTGTTTTTAGAATTAATGGTTGAACATTATTAGATGTAACCAAAATCTCAGTTTCCCTAGGGCTATTAGCTTTTCTAGCTCAATCTGATATCTACTATGGAAAAGACATTGTGCTAGGAACTATGCAGAATCCACAGATAAATAAAATGTGGTTCCATCTTCAATGAACTTACAATCAGCAATGGAAACACATGAATTCAACTTATCATGCTAGAAGGAAGATGGTGATACATGCTTATGCAGGAAAGGATTAATGCAGGAGGCCTGGGTTGCTCAAACCCTGCACACTCCCAAAAGAGGCCTATTTTCAGGACTGTTCTTTCCTGGCTCCTAGGAGTTAAGTGCTGAGACCTTGAATGTTCTGTCCATTGAGAATGTTTTTGTATGTCTGAGACCTTGGGTCTTGCATACCAGTTCAACCAGATAATTTATGCTAATAATATGATTTATTGTAAACCCCTATTTTTAACCTTGAGTGGGGGAAGGAGTATGACTAGCTGAGATCAGTCACGTGTGTTCAGCATGACTTCGTGACTGACCCTCAATAAAAAACCTGGACATCAAGGCTTGGATGAGCTTCCCTGGTTGGCAACACCTGCCATGTGTTGTCACATATTGTTGCTGGAGAATGAAGTGCATCCTGTGCAACTCCACTGGGAGGGGACACCTGGAAGCTTGCACTGATTTCTCCCAGACTTTGCCCTATGTGCCTTTTCCCTTTGCTGATCTTAATTCAGCCCTTTGCTGCAATAAATCATAACTGTGAATAGACAGCTTCTGAGTCCTGTGAATCCTTCTAGAACATCACTGAGCCTGAGGTTTGTCTTGGGGACCTCTGATGCACAGTGCTATAAGGGGAGAACAAATCATAGAGCTGTGGGGATCCCTTTAGCCATGAAAAAAGTAATTTTTCATGGCATCATCCCAAGCATAAGATATAACTCAGTGGGTCACATGTATTCACAAATGTTATTTCTCTTAACATGCACAGCTGATTTTGCAATTCCTTTGACTTAAGGACTTGTGCTTAAAGAATACATTTTTGACTCTGTGGTATGGAGAGAAGCCTCTTAAATGTGGCTTCAGTTTCTATTTGCAGCATCATGTCCAGCACCCCCATCAGTTCACACCTGTGTTGCTGTTACACCATATGCCCGGCTGTGTCTCAGACTGCGTGTCCAGTTATGGCTCATAATCTTTTTGCTCTGAATGTCTTCTCTTCAGCTCTTAAGAGTTCCTACCCTCCATTTGTTTAAATGACTCCTACATACCCCAAACCTGATCTTAAATGCTTTTTCTCTGAAGTGGCCCCGTACGTTACCAGGAAACAATAAACACTGCATTCTCAAAGCTCTTTCCTATGCCAGTCCATGTAGAGATTCACTATAGCAATCATTATATAGTTTTGTGAGGTTGGTTTCTGTATTAGTCTGTTTATGTTGCTTATAACAAAATACTTGGAACTGGGTAATTTATAAAGAAAATGAAATTTATTGCTTATGGTTTCTGAGGCTGGGAAGTCCAAAGTCCATCTGGTGGTGGCAACAGTGACCCAGGGGTCTCACATTGCAAGATGGTGGAAACAGAGAGAGCAGAGAGAAAGAGAGACAGACTCTCCTCTTATTTTAAAGCCCTCAGAACCACGCCCCTGATCACCATTTTTAGTCCATTCACTACTGCATGGTCCTACAACCTAATCACCTCTTCAAGGCTCCACTTTTCAATTACCATAATGGGATTTCCCACCATCTTAACAGTCACAGTGGTGGCTAAGTTTCTAACACATAAAACTTGGGGAACACAATTCAAGCTTCAGGGAGTTTTGGGGGGACATAATTCAATCCACTACAGTTTCCATGTGTCTACGTCCCCTGTAGTCTGTGAACTCTTACGTGTCAGGCTGAGCGTGATTGGGATCTTCATTCCACCCATCTAGCATAGTGCCCAACACCCAGTTGTTACTAAAAGAGTGCTTATTAAATGAAAGGACATACACCTATACTATGAAAAAAAGAGAGGCTCCAGGGAGATGCCAAGGATGATGGTTTCATCAAGACCCTTTGTTGACTCTTTGGTACTGACAATGTGAACTTTACCCAAGCCCTGTGATGCTGGTAAACAGCCATGGTTAGAGAAATACTCCCAACCTTTTGTGTTCCAGAAATGCCTTACCACAAGGAACCATCCTTCCCCATATGACTTTCCTATATCACAGGTGCCCCCCTTGTTTACCTCTGACAAGACCAGACATGGATCCTCCAAATTCCTATTTTTTGCCTCATATATGATTAGCCAAATTGTACCCACTGATGAACTGGAACAAAATGCTTGTTAACCGGAATTTAATTAAGCTTCTCTCCTTTCCTTGGGGCCCTAAACTTTAACCTGTTCTCTGTGCGATCCAGCTTATAGCCCCTCCTTAAAAGGCCCCCCCTGAGAATAGGCTGAGCTCAGTACAAAGCACTCTCTGATCTACCATCTGGGCATTCCACCTCACTGCTTCATCCTGCCCATCCCATTTCTCCATGCCTGTTTCTTTCTAGCCTCATTTACTTCTCTGTATAAAAGAAAACCCTTTTTTGCTAATCCTTGAGACACTTGCAGATCTCATGGTTGGAACGTTCTTACTCTTGCAATAGTCCCCATCATCCATTGAAATAGTTATTTTTCTCCCTTTTGCAATAATCCTTTCAAATAAAGGCTCTCCTTACCAATGTCCAGAGTACGTTTTTATTTGAAAGTACACTCTGGGTCACTGGAGAATTCTTCATTATATAAGCATGTTCTTGCATCTTTATTAGTGAATAAAATAAAGTGTCCATGATTCTCAATGCCTTATTTTCATAAGTTCTAATAATTTATTTCCTGAATTCAAAGAGCATTGATACATTTACTATAACCCTAATGAGTTTGCTTCTAGTTTACTTGAGTCTAGGTTGGTTTATCCCTAGACCTGTAGACTGTTTGTCTTGTGTCCCTTTCTTCTATTTCCTAGACTTAATGGAAAGGCCACACTCTATGGGCCTTGGGTAGAGAAATGCCTGTTATTCAGGCTTCTACAGGCCAGAGGATCCTCTTTCTTTACTAGCACCTCATACAGCCTCAGACCCTGCCCCTTCAGTACATTGTTTACATGAGTGGGTCTCAGCCACTGGTGATTTTGTCTCCTAGGGGACATTTGGTTATGTTGGGAGACATTTCTGGTTGTCACAACTGGGAGGAGGCAGTTACTGTCATCTAGTGAGCAGAAGCCAGGCATGCTGCTAAACAGCCTGTGATACACAAGACAGCCCCCAGCAACAAAGAATTATCTGTTTCCAAATGTCAATATGCAGTGCCAAGGTTGAGAGACATTGATTTACATCAGTATTACTGATTTTAACAAATTAGTCGAAGAACATTTACTTATTCAAAAATTGAAAGCAGGACAGCAAAACTTGTCTAAGAGATATATCTACTTTCATCTAATCATACCTTGTATTTTCTTCTTAGGAGTTGCTTAAAGCTCTTGAAGAAAGAATGATCAACAATTTGGCCACAGAAATTTATTGATTAGTTTGCAACATTAGATGCAACATATATAAAGTCATCACATGATTATAATCCAGTATTTGTGCTTTGTAGGATAAGTAAACATTTATTTGAGCAGAACAAAAGTCTACACACAATATTCTGGGACTGCTTAAAATTAAATGTATCCTTTTCCACTTAGTAGCACGAAGAAGCACATTTCAATTTGAGATGATGGATATATTTTAAAATTTGACGTTTGTTTAATGTGTCAAATTAAGCATATAACCTAAATTTGGACTATTTGTATAATTAATGGCTAATGAGCACTGGGAAAGGGTGGGTGGAGGGGAAGGAAGTATGGCTTATAAAAAAGCTTTCTTGGCATTTCAAGATGTGGATGACAAAGTAAGACCAAATTGATGGTGTTGGGTCTTGTTCACATGAAAAATTACCTTGCGATCTTTAAAAAGAGAGTAGTATGGTGTTTCAAAAAATCCTTAGTAAACACCTCTTTGATCAAGAAAATGAAAGTGAGTGTAGCTCATTTAGTTCAAAGGAAAAGACTTATTTAGGGAGACATTGGATACCTTTATTTTCAAAAGAATAAGTCTTTGTTATTAAAATACTTATAATGTGATAAAGTCTTCCCCACCCCAGCCCCCCAAATTCAATGCCAATATCTTTGAGTCTATGATCCTAACTGGTCATGTAAAACACAAGACTATTACCCTGTTTCCCTCATTATAAATGTCATAGGAGTAGCATGTCTGCCTATGGGTACCAACACGTTCATGATGAAACGAGCCACTGAGCTCAGTGTCAGTATATGACTTAAGACAACAATCTCTTCATGTTTTATGAACCTCTAAGCTAACTCAGTATATTATTTAAGATAACAATCTTTTCATAATTTACAATAAAATAAATGAAAGTTTTTATTTCATGTAATTCAATACACAAGCAGATTTTATCTCAAAAGACTCTTTTTTTTTTTCTTTTTAGTAAGAAAGCTTTCCCTTAGGATAAGAATTCTGTAATCATGTTACTCAAGTAATATAGTGACGGAAAGAAGACAGTTTTCAATCTTCCTCTCTCTCAGCTGAATGTCGAAAGTTTTCTGGTTAGCTAGCAGCTCACATATTGTTGGGGAGAAGTGGGATATTTATCACTGGGCTGCAGTGAAAAAATGAAATCACCTCAGTTGAGGACACTGGTATACTTGTTCACTTCTGTTAATATCCACTGATACTGGTCTGAAAGTGGAAATCTTTTATATAAAGACCTGGAAATCTCTCACTCATATCTTATATATTTCCCTGGGCTGGCAGCCCTTAATCTGCTAAGAAAAGTAAAATAAAGGTTACAGCATAGTTTATAAAATTATTTTGATGAATGAGTTTGTTTGCAGTGGATTCACATAATTAGAGACATTACATATCATTTCACATTATTAAAAATATGTGAGTGCAGCTTTCTTGCAGTTTGGGCCTAGTTCTAACTAGGACCTCATTAAAGTTTCTCTTTAACCAGGTATTCTAATACAAGCTTTTTTGAACCTACCCACAGATTGTATTAATTTGTAGAGACCTGTATTTGGCTTTTCCTCAGATTTATTCCATGTGCAGTGGACTTCAGCAGCAGATTTTTTATAGCTCTGCTAATGTGATGCAATGTTTTGAGAAAGTTTAGAGCATTTATAGTAAACCACTGTAATCTAAGCCAGAATAAAGGAAAGGAATCTCTATGGGGTGAAGCTGCCTTATCCCAGTTCTAAGAGCCAGTCAAAGAGACTCAGGGTCCCATCCTTCCGTTCCTCATGCATTTTGCAGTATTGGACAACTGCATGAAAGATATCGCCCACTTTCCAGGACTTCTGATGAACCAGCCGCACGACATCTAGAAACTAAAATAAAACAGAGTTAAGATTCACGTATCACAGAGGGTCCTCAAAGTCATCTCATTCACTCTTCCAAAGTCAAGGCTATGTATGAAGATCACTCATGTCAGGAGACTGTTTTCCAGGACAGCCTATTTCCTTTTGGACATTTCAGATTATTAGAGACTTCCTTCAACTGAACTGAGATTTCCTTTACACCAGTTGTCATTCACTAATTGCATGGGACTAGATGGAATGACGTCAATTCTTCTTTCAAGAGTCAGTGTTTTGGTTGCTCAGTGTTTCCTCAGGTCTGCTTTCCTCTGTGTTAGACCCTCTGTAATGGGACTGTATAACATGGTTCCCAGTCCCTTCTATCTCTGTCACAAACTATTTCTCAATCAAATAAATCAGGTGCTAAACTTTTAGGTAGGGCCACCTATTCGTTTCCTATTCCATCATCTTGAGTGGCATCCCCTCCCCCTCCATGGTAAGATCAAGCTAGAAAGGCTGGCTTTCCATAGCAACAGGAACAGGAAAGATTGAAGAAACACCCTCATTTTGTCACCTGGTTATTGTTGCCAGCTTGGTCGTAACATAGAAAGTTGTGGACTGCAAGTGATTTGCAGGCTTGGAGGGGAGGGAGGAAGAGGAAATCATGATAGATCCTTCTCTTCATGGAAGTGTATGGTGAAGTCCAGTGTGAAGGTCTCTGCAACTCCTTAGTCAGATGTGTTTTAAGGAAAGTAACAGTTAATAAGAACCAGAAACTGCAGGAAGTATTTAAACACATGTAACCTCATCCAATTCTGTCACAACCCTGTGAAGTGAGCATTTACATATGAAAACATTGTGGGCTGGAGAGATGAAACACTGGGAGTAGGAGTCCAGTGCTCTCTCTACCCAGAGCCCTTCTGCATTTTGATGCCAGGAGAACATAGAACTGATATTTATTTGGAGCACTGGGAGAAAGAATAGGCTGGGAATCTGGTATCATTTTACAAGGAAGAAAGCAATATTTGTTAAAAGGTTGATGATTGTGGTTCAGTTACTATTTCTCAGTGTTTCCTTCTAGGATTATTTTCTTACTCTGTTCTTTCTGCATTTGCTCAGACTTTAGAGATGTCAGAAACTGGAATGCTTATTTCTTTCCAGTTTGAATTTGCTAATTCATTTCAATTACTGAGAAATTGTCTCATAGAGATCCTCTATTAACTCGCTGTATGTTTCTTCTCCCAGCTCTGATGGCACTGACCCTGCACAGTTACAGAAATCAGTACTTCATTTTTGTGCTCACCTGCCTTATATTGGCTTAATCAAAATAAAGCGATTTTCTAGGCTGGAAAATGAAATACTTAACTCTTACTACCTGGAAACATACATGTTGTCTTAAAGAGTTTTAGGATGTAGTGAAAAAGACGACAGATGGGAGGTGGATGGCAACCAGATTAAACATAATACTCTCCCAGGGGAAGGACAACACCTCAGCCATCTTTTCATATTTTGTGCTTGCACTTAGTAGGTGTTCAATGAATATTTGCTGAATGACAAAACGGATAGAAGAGCAAATGAGAGTCAAGTGCATTCAAAGTTCTCTAGGACACTATTTGGACTATGGATGGGCATCTAGTATCATTGAGTGATACTCCACCAAATATTCATTCTTGAGTTTTAGGTAGTAATGTATTTGCCCATATATTCTTTAAAAATAAGCATGTGGATCTTGGGGTTGCTTGCTCAGTAATTTTCTACCGATAGCACGCTGCACAAAAATGGTTGGAGGTTATGGACTTGGGATAAGGCCGAACAGTTCTGGAGTAGAATAGTGCTAGTTAGCAAGGAGCAAAGTAAAAGCTGGTCATGGGGCTTATCACATCTCTTATCACATGGCTAAAAGTGGGCATGTTCATCATGGGCGTGAGATACCTGGAACCTCTTCACCGCTTGCTACAACAGCAATGTGGGGTTCAGCTTACTCCACTCCATCAGTCTTAGCATTAGAATTTCAGAGAAACCCTCAGTTGCCTGGGACCACTCCACAACCTGCCTACTTTCTGTCTGTCTGATTCCTGACTTTTTAAAAACAGAGTGCACACTCTTTAGGGCTTTGCTTGTAATGCAAATACCCTAAGGAAGGGGAACATTCCAGGCAGCTATTAGTAATTTATGGAGATACATAAAAATATTTTTTGTGGGCTGTACCTCATATTTCTGTGTATATGAAAGATCTAAGTCATGTTTTTGATTGAACAAAAGGGGCGAAAATGTGAGGCTTCAGAAAAACACCCTGAATGGACAAAAGGGGAGAAAGACTGGAATGTCTTAGCATGATTCATCAAAGCAGCTTTTTCCAGCTCTTACGGGAAGTCTAGACGGTAGATATTCCTGGTGCAGAAGGCTTGAACATCAATTTTCTGAGTTCTCCCTGAGAGGGACTCATGGTCTTTAATTTTTCTCTTGAGATTTCCCTAAAGGGTCACCAGTGGCCTCAGGCCAGAGCTCTCCGTTGAGGATGGCTCCTCTCCGTTAACATGTGTGTCTTCAAAAGATGCAGTCAATGTAAACATAAAATTAGCCTTAGCTCCTTTCTATTTTCTTTCTGTAAACTCTGGCTCACTGGGCCACGACTTTATCCTCAGCTTTTATCTCTGAGTCACTGCCTGTGGGAGGAAGAATCAAATCTCTGGAGCAGATGCCAATGTTTGCTAAATCCTTCCCTGAAGGCTTACTTCTCCTGGACCTTTCTGGAAGCTCAACATCAGCTTCCTTTCATCTATTTTGGGCCTGTGAAGGAGGGTCTCTCACTGTGGCCATGACCATAGGATGTCAAAATCCCCACCAGCTAGCCCACAATGACAGTAGTTTGTGGGACGGTTACAAGCTAGAATCTTATCTCATGATTTCTAAGTCCAGGCTGATATCCCAATAAAGTGGCATTTAAACATGATCTGGCCTCACTAAATATAGCATGGACTCAGGCTGTGATAACTTAATTTCCAACATCAAGACCTTGAAACATCTGTGCTGCTGATGAGCAGGAAGGTCTCATGCTTTCCTTTGTCCTTCATATAGAAAAATTAGATAAAAACGAAATACCACTGTGAAGAAGCCACAAAAGGACATTTCCAGATCACTATTATAGGCTTTTAAAACCATATTACATTTAGCAGCTGGACCAGCACTTTCATGTGCCTGTGAATGCTGTCACCTTGGCATTTTCATAATCAGCTTTAGTATGTCAGGGATCTGGGTTTTTCTTTCCACTGCACTGAAAAATAAAAATCAAAATTTTCATTTCCTTCCATTTCACAATCAGTAATAATTAGGTCTCCTTCTGATAGATCATAGTTGGCATTTCTTTGAGCAAATGTTTTGTCTTAGGAAACTAGAAAAATTTATATTCTGTGACAGTATATTATTCGTAGACTCATTTATTTGTAGACAGTATATTATTCATAGACTCATTCGTGACTCACATAACAGATGAGTTTTATATTCTCAAATGCAACTAATAAATTAGATGAATTGTTAACGAAATTGTATGGTGAAATCTGTGACAATTATTGCTATCTATGCGGTTGTTTGGAAACATTCAGTTTAGATTTCTGAAAGCAGAGACCTTCTTTAGCTCCAACGCAGAGAGTTGGTCCGCATGTTGCTCCTGCAATTATGGCCCATAGAGCCATGATTCTTAGTGCTGAGCACACTCAGAAATCCCGAGGAGATTCTGATTTAATTGGTCAGAGCTTAGGGTTTTGTAAAAGCTCCCCAGGTGATTCTAACCAAAATTTGAGAATTCTGCCTAAGGGATTCAGTTCAAGACAATTTCTTATGTTTATACATGAAGAACCTTAGGATCTCATTCCTTCTAATTTCCCCTTCCTTTTGATGTGTTTCTTTGAAACTGATGCTTTAACAGTAGGTTTTCTTTTGTAAAGTTAGGAGTCAGTACTGTCAACATTTTCTGTCTCATTCTCCATGCTCCACTTTGCTTGTGGAATGGGATAGGAAATCAGAAGGGAGCCCACTTCTCTTCTGACCCCACTTTCTCAGGAAGGGAAGCATATTTCCCTTTCCTCTCTTTGAGCATTTCTTTCTATGCACTGCTTCCAAGAACAGGAAGTAACTCTCAGTCCAGGCTTAACGATGAGAAAAGCAGTGATTTACTACGAGAGGCCAGGCATTGTCCTTCCCCAGCTCACAGAAACTCATGGAACTTAAACAGAAGAGAAAGAGCCAGAGAACAATATATTTTGGATCTGAAAATCAGGACAATTAGCTACTTGTGCGTCTGTCTATTTTTCTTTTTCTTTTTGTTTTAACCCATTGCTTTCATATTTTTTTCTTCTTT
This sequence comes from Galeopterus variegatus, assembly GCF_000696425.1. Classification (NCBI taxonomy): domain Eukaryota; kingdom Metazoa; phylum Chordata; class Mammalia; order Dermoptera; family Cynocephalidae; genus Galeopterus; species Galeopterus variegatus. Next base: position 146,754 of record NW_007730272.1, on the reverse strand, counting down.
TTCCTTCTTTCTTTCTTTTTTTTTTTTTTTGCCTTGAATTAATTACATAATTTTGATGTCAAGGTTTATAAATCGTTTTAGATTATTGGGTGTTAGTATTATCAGCAACTTTTCCTCTGAAATTTAGCATGCTTTAAGGCCAACTCAAATTCTGCCACTCCTTTAGGATATGTCTTCCGAAAGGGGGTCTCGAACTTTAGTGTTTGTCAGAATCACTCCACTTGAGGGAAGTTGTTAAAAAAATGCATATTTCTGGGTCCTACTCCCAGAAAGTGATCGGGTTCCAGAAGGGACCAGAAGTCTGAATTGTGAATGTGTCCCAGATGTTTCTGTTTTATAGCCATTTGGCTCATAGGCATGGTTTGAGAAATATCGTTTTCTGTGTTTCCCATCATATATCAAGGTTGCCTCTTTCAGTTTATATTTTTCTTACCTTGAGTCCATCTTAAGCTGGAATGTAAATTCCAGTAGGGTAAGAAATTTTGTATCTTTTGTTCACTGTATCTCCAGAGCCCAGACAGTGCCTGGCATGTTGTAGATGCTCAATAAATGTTTGATGATTGTTCTCAATGTACGACTTTCAAACGCACTTAGCATTTTAATGATTAGACAAAGCACAAATGAAAGGGAAAGCTAGAAAATAAAAGTACCATTTGTCACAAGAAGAGTGACAGAACGAACACTGGGCACTCAGAATATTGGGAGTTTGCCTTTTTAATTGAACTAAGACTGAAAGTAGTTCTAAGCTGTCTTTAAGGGCCTTCCAACTCCAAAGTTAAGTTCACAGGCAGTAGTGGCAGAGATGAGCTGCCTCAGTGTTAATTCATGATATCTTTCTCCTGGGTAGCACATGCCACTATTTCACAAGGCAGAAAAGCTAGTAAGTTGGAAACACCATTGCAAGTTGAATACATTAATTTGCCCCCAAAAAGTTTAGGATTCACACAAATAGGGACTCAAGGTATTCATCTGTGAATGGCATTCAATACCCAAAAGACAATAGAAAGATTACATTTTCTAAACTTAACAGAGATGTTTCTTTAACCTTCCCTAAGCTGACAGGAGCTGATGAGACACCACTGCTCTCTTATGACTCAGCCTTCATGAGAAGGCATTCTTTTCCACACCACTTGAAAAAGGCCATTTAACTACTGGGCTAATTAAGAAAAACAACCAAAGTGAGGTCCCCCAAAGCACTATTGATAAAAGAAAGGATGTCAAAATTTTGCTTAAGGTTTTTCTTTATTTAACCAATTTAGTCACAGACAATGCACGGTGACCATTTACGGAAAAGCCACTACGTGCAGAGAGCCTTCACTAACTCTGGAAAAAAAAATTGGAAGATTTAGTCCCTAAAATTACACTACATAGAAATAAAGACCTTGAGCTGATGCTAGGTGAATGAGTGAAATACCATCTAATGTCTTTCTTGATAACACTAGTGGAATGTTTATTTTCTCAGAAAAATGGTTATGTGTAAAGACAGGCATTCTCTTTGAGAATTAAAAATCAGGCCAGAATAAAAAATATCAAGTCAGGGCATGATTTACATAATCAAGGCATTCATGACACACCCCTCATCCTTGTACCTACTGTGGATTTATGAGACATATATTCACATAAAATTATTGTTTCTTCAAAAATTGTATATACATCTATTTCATTAAAATGCCATCTGAAGGGGCTGGCCCGGTGGTGCACTGGATAGTGCGCCGCTTGGGAAGGGCAGTGGCGCTCCCGCCCGAGGGTTCGGATCCCACGTACAGACCGGTTCCCGCTCACTGGCTGAGCGAGGCGCGGGAGCAACACCGAGGGCTGCAATCCC
>NW_007730272.1:143065-143929 GCF_000696425.1 Galeopterus variegatus | reverse complement strand
GACATTTTTAAATAAAGAACTATTGAGAAATATTTTGCAGAGAAAGCAGGGTTTGGGGATTAGGCTCAGCTATTGCTACATGAGGAATCTCTCACATATTGGCCTCTCTGAGTCCTGATTTGCTGATTAGTAAAAAAAAAAAAAAAAAGGAACAATAATATCCATTCTGCTCTTCTAACAGGGCCATTAAAAAANGAAAAAAAAAAAAAAAAAAAAAAAAAAAAAAAAAAAAAAAAAAAATGCCATCTGAAAATGTACCAGGTAATGATCGTATTCAGGGAGTTGCTGGAGATGAAGCTGGAAATCAATATGTCTTTCATTTTTCTATGAACCTGGGAATGTAGTCCTGAGAATGTCCTTCTCCCCTCCCTATGGCAGAGGGCTTTGGGACAATGTATGTCATGCGGGTGGGGTCAGATGTGATTATGCTCTTTCCCTCCATGCTTTGCACTGGGCAGGCTGGGTGATAATGTTGGAGGAGAATATATCAAATAGTGAACCACTCATCACTTTGCAAACAAAAGCAGGACAGGTATAGGAGTGTACCTAGATTCAGTCGGGGTCAAACATCGGCAGGCCTAAGCATGAAAAGAAGTATAAATTACTAGTTGGAAACTAGAGGTTGAAGTGGGAAAGGGTATGGGAAATGAGTTAGGTCTCCTTCTCGATTTTTCCAGTAGCCAATTGCATTGAGTGGTGATGCAAAGATGGGGAAGCTGTTCTAATTGCCATGAGCATGGGCAAGAAGATGAAAAACATTTCATTTCAGACTGCTAGATTTTGATCCTGAGAATTGAAGTGCAATTGCACATTTTAAAAATTCCAGATTGTAACCCCAAGGTCACTTAACTTGAGAGAGAGAGA
>NW_007730272.1:138203-142007 GCF_000696425.1 Galeopterus variegatus | reverse complement strand
CATGAGGAATCTCTCACATATTGGCCTCTCTGAGTCCTGATTTGCTGATTAGTAAAAAAAAAAAAAAAAAGGAACAATAATATCCATTCTGCTCTTCTAACAGGGCCATTAAAAAACAAGTCCACGGAGGCACTCTGTGATGATGACATGAAAAAAGTGCATGGTGGCTGTGATAGACACCATCATAAAACAGTTCCCAAGATTTTCCACCCCAATCCCTGGGACCATGAATAGGATTTCATGTCCTTATTATGCTACCTTACAGAGAAAAAGGGATTTATCAGTTAATGTTGAGTTAATCAAATGAGAGACTATCAGGTGAACCTAATCTAACATAAACACTTTAAGAGCAGAATTCTCTCTGGCTGGTAGCAGAAAATTGACAGTATAAGAACACAAGGACACACATGACAAGGAACGTGGGCAGCCACCAAAAGCTGAGGGTAACCCTGGGCTGACAGCCAGCTAGGAAACAGGGACCTCAGTCCTACAACCACAAGGAACTGAATTAGGACCACAACCAGACAAGCTTGGATGCTTATTCTTCCCTAGAACTTCCAGATAAGAGCCCAATAAGGCCGACACCTTAATTTTTGCATTGTAAGACCCAAGCAGAGATCATGGTCAAACTCCCTGAACTTCTGAACTGTAGAGCTGCGTGTTGGTTTAAGCTGGTAAGTTGGTGGCAGTTTGTTACACAGCAATAGAAAATTAATGCAGCAACATTGCTGTTAATTTGGAATCCTTTAAAAAATCATATTTTTAAATTATGGAAAATTGAGCTTGAAGACACTGGTAGATGAATTCATGTCTTAATCTTAATAGTTGAGGTTCTACCACAGTTAATGGTAGATCTTAGAGATACTGAATAAGAGTGATAATTGCTATTAATTTTGATGTTGGCCAAGAATCTATGCCCCAGCTTTATATTTCTGGTAGGTGGAAGATGATAATAATGCAAACCTCTTTGGTAGGGAATTAAAAGTGCCTCCTCTTTGACATCATGCCACAGCCTATTTTAAATATCAGTGCAGCCTCACTTTGGTTTCTGTTATATATCAGGTCCTTTTCTTCTATTTTTTTATTTAAATGAGTGTTATGAGGAGGTTGGTTCCAGAGCAAGGACGCACCAAAAAATAAAACTCTTTGAAAAAGTTCCCAGCTCCTCAATTTACTTTTCTCATTGCCACCAACTTGCCAAGACAAACTGAGGCCAAAGAAACAGTGATCATGGTTATATTTACACAGGTGGAAACTTTCATAATCCTAGCCACCATTCTGAGGTCAAGAAAAGACATGATCAAACAATTGAAATTCAAACGGATTAACTGGGCATTTACTGAGTGTCCAGTGTTGATAAAAACAGAAAGCTTTATTGATATCCTACCCAAGCATGGAACATAGTACCTTTTCAATTCTGTTTTCCTGAGATTTCTTAAAGTAGATGGTGGGAATCCCAAGTTCAGAGGCAGCTATCCACTGCAGAGTGGCTCGAAGCTCGGCATCGGGACACTCTGGCTCCAGGTCAAAGTTGATCACCAGCAGGCTCCTCTGGTGGCTGGTTGTTCCCACTGGGAGTCCAGAGGCACGTGCTGAACACAGACACAACCACAGCCTTACTCTGCTTTCCAGAGGGAGATCCTAAGCAATCGTGTGTCAGAATTATAGGAAGATGACTTACCCTCTATGTTTTCTGACTGTCCTTTAAGAATCTCCTTTTCTTCTACTAATTCACTTTGGGAGAAAACAACAGTTTATGGTTGGTAACATTTAAGAAGAGTAAGCTGTAAATGGAAGATGAGGTGATGGGTCTTATTGTTCTAGAAGCTTCTGAAGTTCATTCTAGATGCATCGTTTTCATAGAGCGAAGTAATGCTGGGGAAATACCAATGTGGCTATTACGTAAGATTACTGGGTCTGCCATAAATGTCCCCCTATACCAATAAAAAAAAAGGTGAGATAACCTGAATGATTTTAGTTAGGATAATTGGTGTGGGAAACTGAGAGATGCATCCCCCTTCTCTTCAACCTCTAGTTCAAAAACCTTCACAGGTTTGAACTGTCAAGGAGAGATTTTGTAAGTAACTAGTTCTGATTTTGGGGCTTTATCCTTCTCCTACATTTTGCTTGTCATTTAATGGACCTTATGTTTTTATCTTGTCACAATGTTTTTTTTTCTACATTATGACAGCAACATATAACTGTCAAGGAGAGATTTTGTAAGTAACTAGTTCTGATTTTGGGGCTTTATCCTTCTCCTATATTTTGCTTGTCATTTAATGGACCTTATGTTTTTATCTTGTCACAATGTTTTTTTTTCTACATTATGACAGCAACATATGCTTGGATTTTAATATGGGAAATTTTTTTTACATGTGTATGGTTCTTTGATGTGAAATAAGAAAAAGGACAAGTGATGAACTGCAGAACTTAAATTGTACAGCAAAATATCTCAATCAACTGAATATTTTTCTTTCTTCTTATTGGGAGGAAGTGTAGTTGGCTGTGGGTGATTTAGACCTAGGTACTCACAACCAAACTATTTCATTGGATATGGTGATATTTAATATCAGAGGTGTTTTCATATGGTGTGTACTTATTACAGAGCCCTGAACATAGTGGGAAGACTCATTACTATATCAGAGGTGTTTTCATATGGTGTGTACTTATTACAGAGCCCTGAACATAGTGGGAAGACCCAGTAAAAACTTCCAAAGTAAGAGCATATGGCCCAAAAGCTGAGAGGAAGGGACCATCTTGGGAAGCCCGGGGTTGTTCTATATCTTTGTCATGTCTAGAAATGAGCACAGGGGCTCATAGTAATGTGTCTTTTGATGATAAAGGATTCTCTCCTATTCTCTGTTCCTGCTAAGATCTGGCTGATAAATTCCACTGGATTCCTGATATTCCTGATATGGTCATTTTTTCATTCATTCCTAATTACTCGTGGAAATGCCATTTTCCCCAGGGCCTAGATTCTCTGCTACATCTCTATGTGAGTGACCAAGAAATATGACAAATGCTACGTAGAGTTTCCATTATGGAGCTGCAGGATGCCGACTACAGGAGATGATGTTCTTGGATTTCCCTGAATACAGGCTCATACTGCAGAGAGACAGAAAGAATAGCTAAACAAATGTTTTCTGAAAAAGAAAAATAAATTTACTTCAAAGTAGTTTTGTTTGTTTTGTTTTTTGGTTCCCCTTTAAACACGAAACAAACCAAAAACCAAGACAATGTGTATGTTCATCTCTGCTTGGGAACAGCAGCCACGTGAAGCAACAAAGGAATCGCTGCCACCTTCAGTCACTGAGGAATACACCCAATTAAATGGTGAAATGAAAGTGCTTTAGCTACAGATAGTGATAAGGAAATAGGCAGGGAGCAACATTAGTCCTATACTTATTTTTCACTTTTCTGAAACTTCAAACATCTCCAAGTAATAAATCTAAGTTATAAAGGTCAAAAATATATTTCAATTCATTTAATTCTCTAGAGTAATTGCACAGTCTAGAAGTAGTCCTGACTTCATGTTGCCCTGCCTTCCTATTCTGTGTTTTGTGTGGTACATATTGTGCTTGTCCAAGTGCTTTTTTTCCTGTGGTTGTTTAGAAGTCTCCCTAGTGTGGAAAGCAGAGTTGCTGGGGGGCAGGGAATGACACGTCTCCATCATGGAAACCCCTTGGCATTAGACATATTTAGTAGTGATAACCCCAGGTATCTACAAGTAAAGGAAAAGCCATTCACTATTGACATGAGTATCCTCTCTAGTGAAGACTATTTTTTTTTTTTTTTTTTTTAAAG
>NW_007730272.1:64220-137245 GCF_000696425.1 Galeopterus variegatus | reverse complement strand
TATATGGGATCCGAACCCGGGGCCTTGGTGTTATCAGCACCACACTCTCCCGAGTGAGCCACGGGCCGGCCCATCTAGTGAAGACTATTGAATGGACTTCCTTGGTTGTCATGGTAAAATTTAAATGGATTTTTGCTTGCATGTATCCAAATAGGTAAAATCACATCCACTTCTGATTATATTGATAGGCTTTACCTGTAATGATTATTCCACAGGGGCAGACCTGAAACCCAGAAGGTGGTGGTAGGGTGGACCCCTACTCTAAGCCTGAATTCTTGCTCCAGTGACACAGAACCACGGCAGTACAGACATGATGAAATCAGTGGCTGGGCACAGCCTGAATGGTCAAAATGGGTTGCCAGATGGAATTGGAGTAGTGGTCTCACAATCACTGTGTCTCAGAGGCTACTTACTTAATCATGGGAGAAGATGGCATGCTTTCCTGATAAGTGTCCAGGTCCATAATGCCAAGACTGCTAGGGGCACTATTGTTGCCATTGCTGACAAAGCAAAAGTTTACATATTAATGCCCGTCCCACCTGGCCACACTGCCAACACGATGTCCTATTGTTGTAAGCGATCCTTTCTTTGGTCCCCAGAAGAATATTGCTTTTTCTCTAGGACTCCTAAATTGATATTTATTTCTTACCAAATTAGGGGAAAACACAAGACATAAGCTTAACAAGGTCAAGCAAATAATCATAATTTCTAATTTTTGAAGTCAGGTCACACATGGTGGATCACACCAAGTGGGTAACAATCAGCATGGCTCTTTTCTTTCTTATTCTAGCTACAGTGAGAATATTTATTTATCAGCAGGAGACTTCCTGCTGCTGGATGGGCCCGCAGAGATGAAGATACTTCTGAAAATGCTGGCTGGGGGAGGTACTGGAATGCTTATCGGCCTGCTCCTTGGATTTTGATAGAAACCAGTGGACTCATGTTCTCTCTCTGCCATTTAGGGGATTTTTTTCTCAGGGACATCCCATAGGTTTTCATAGGATGTGCGCCCAGCTTGTTGTATTCCTATGGTACTATAGAATTTACAAGTACAAAGTTGGGCAATGTCAGAGTTTTGTTGCTCCTTTGTCTTATGATCTTTCAGAAGCAGCAGCACCTGATACCTCATATATCATAGAGAAGAAGGATCCCATATTGCATCATTTCCATAGGAAGCATAATCAACATATGGTCTAGTTACTAGCCTGGAACTTACTCACTGAAACACAGCAGAGTTGAGCCAATTTTTTGGTTCTGTCTGTACTTGTGACATGAAATGTATCCAATTTATCAAACTCACTGAGCCTCCTCATACATTCTCTGTTTCCCAGTGATGTCTCTTCCAAGCAAGGACGTCAAAGGGTGAGTGTTTGTGTGTCATGTAACAGGACTTCCCATGAGAATACTGTGAGTAACCAACTGGACTCCCTCAATTTTAAATTCCTGTCTTAGGTTTCAGGTGGGGCACTGGATATAGTCACAGATTGAAACCTGATGACTCAGAAACACACTGGAGGTAATTAACCCCATAAATTTCCACTGTTAAGTCCAAAGATCCAAGTTCTCTCTGCTTTTTGCCTCTATCCTGTAACATTTCCCACTGGTTTTTGGAATTTGTCACCAATTGTTTAACATTGTGAAATGTTCCTAACTCCAAACAGACTGAACTGCTGAAAATAAAACTTTCTTAGAGCTATACACATACCCAGATGCTTTTGAATACTATTTTCTAATTGACCTTTTTGGAAAATCTGTGGATTTGATAAGTCCAGTATCAAATAAGACTTTGGGAAGAAACACAGAGATTCTTTTAGAGGCTCCATCTCATAGAAGAATAGTTTTTAGTTTACGTCTCCTGATTGGCTCGATTTCTTCCAAATCTGATCTCTCCTAAGCTCCTCTCTGGCTTTCTCAGGGGAACGATACAAAAGACCTGGGAGATAAAGTAGGGGAACCGAACAACACAACACAGTGGGGAAGCACTTGCCTCGAGTAAACCTAGCCTGTGCTGTATCTGAAATACAAATGAACCAAAAAGAAATATGAAACACACCAGGTATGGTAGTGGTTCTCACTGAAAATTTCACAGTTGTCATCACTGAATGCACTAGCTGGGGCTTGCAGGGAAGGGAGCACAGCTAACCTTGACCAAGGTCATTTAAGCCATAACTGGATATTGAGATACCTCAGCACAAATCATGACAGGCAAGTACCTTGACCTACTGGAACTTTCCTTTTTGCTTTCTCTCTCTCTCTCTGAGAGACCCTTTGCTGAGAACCATTAAAATGCATTTTGAAATCTGTGTTGAGACCAGTTTCCCTGGGAAGCCAAGAAAAGAGCAGGTACCTCATGGATCGCCCACTGAGCTGCAGAAAGCTACTTGCATCATCCGGGTGGTCCTCCTCGTGGGCAAGCTGGGACCAGCTGCCTGTGCTCTCTTCGCTGCTGCTGGGAGGGCTGGGAAACTCATCTGGAGCCCTGGCTTCCATGGGGACTTCAGCCTCTGGTATATCTTTGTCATCAAGGCTGTCACTGTAGACAGCAAAATGTTATTACCAAGAGGGGAAACCACAAAAGGGGACTTTTCATGGAGACCACGCTGGCCGTTCTGCTGAGCCTGGATGAGCAGGATGTCTTTGCACACAGGTTGAGTCTTTCTCTAGTCTGATCCTTCTGCTGGTGCCCTCGGTCCCATTTTGCCTGTTCAGAATTACTCCTCATCAACTTTCCCATCTCTTTAATGATCTCTTTCTACTGACTCGCTCCATTCATTGAAAAAATAAGTTGAAGCATCTTGACCTGCATACATAAGAATTACCCAGCTATGACATTGTTTAAAATGAAGATGCACAAAGCATTCTCCCCAGAGATTATAATTCAGTGGTTCTGGAGGGAGGCCCAGAAATCTGTTTTTCAATCAATTGCCTCTGGTGATTCTTATGCATGTGATCTGTGGAACATGCTGGGAGAAAAATACCCACTCCGGATTTGGCTTTACCAAATCATTTTGCCTACAAATGTTTCTTTCTCTGAATGTATTTTGCACTTGTACTTACCTTTTACCCTGTTCCCTCCCTCTGAAACCCCTGATCTGTATCAGCACCACTTTTCTGGATTAGAGCCTTTTTAGATCAAGTAGCTCTTCTGAACATTTAACACTTGGACTGACAGGCCTTTCTCCTCGAAGGCTCTCTGCTCTAACCTTCTGTGAATTTTTGCTTCTCTGGCCAGTTCTTGCCTGGAACCTGATCCTCTGTTTCTCCTTTAAGTGTGACTATAGCCAATCTGATTGATTCACTGCCTTCCTTTCCACAGTCTATTCCTGAGCAATCTCATCTACTCTCTTCCACAGTCTATTCCTGAGCAATCTCATCTACTCTCCTGTCTATGAAAATAGCTTCCGAATATGGACCTGAGCCAGGACTCCTCTTTGGGATTCTAGGGCTCCCTTTCAGCTGGTCTTCTAAAAGTCTCTAATCTGTCTTATTAACATCTCATAATCACTGTATCTAAAACAAATTCTAATTGCCCTCCCACCCTCTTCCTGTATTTCGTATTTTCACTGAACTTTCTGAGTGTCTGGGCTTAAAATCTTGCAGTCTTCTGATTTCTCCCTTTTTGCCCTTTATGTTCCATGAGTTACTTTGGTCTTTTAGTTTCCATCTCTAAAGTATTTCTCACGTATTTGCTCATTCCTGCCTTTGCGCTCATGAAATCATCTTAATTTAGGTTCTTTTAAATTGCTGGAATTTTAGATTTGGAAGGAACCTCGTGGATTTTCTGCAGGGGAAGATACAGAAGCTCAGTGAGGTAGAATGATTTATCGAAGTTTGCAGCATTAGACCTTGAGTTTTGAGGCCTGTGGGCCTTGCAATGCTCCTTGCTTGAACTGTGTTGCATCAGCCTTCTAATAGTTGGACCCCAACTATTCCTCCACTTTCAAAACCTTCATTACTAGCTGCCAGATCAATGTTCCTAAAGCATGCCATTGGTCACTCTTACCAAAGAACCTTTAGAAACTTCCAGAAATGAAACTCTGTCTTTCCTGGACTTCCCTATCTATCTAGCTTTATCTGCCTCTACCCTTGTCACTGCTTAGCAATCAGAAATATCTGTTGTTCCTCAAACATGCCAGCGATTTCTTGTCTCTTGGCCTTTGCCTAGTTGCTTCCTCTGACCAAGTACTGGAAAACAGTGTTTTGAGCACTGTCTCTGCTGTCCAACAGCTACAAATACCAGTTCTACTACCTGTCACCTGTTCAATTTTGATAAGTTCATAAAGCACTCTAAAAAAATATAATTTCTACCTCACATGAGTTTTTGGAAGAAGTCAATTGGAAAATAAAAAGTTTTCAATGTGTGCAGATTAGTGCCCAGAATATAAGTATCCAATAAGTGTGAATTATCATTCCTTTTAGTAAATTATCTAATTTATTAAGAACTAGGGCCGGCCCGGTGGCGCACTGGATAGTGCGCCGCTTGGGAAGCGTGGCGGCGCTCCCGTCCGAGGGTTCGGATCCCACATACAGACCGGCTCCCGCTCACTGGCTGAGCGAGGCGCGGGAGCAACACCGAGGCTTGCGATCCCGTTGCCGGTCCCCGGTCCGGTACGGGGGCAACACTGAGGGTTGCGATCCGTTGCTGGACACGGAAAAAAGACAAAAGACAAAAAAAAAAAAAAAAAAAGAAAAGAACCATAAATCTAAGGATACCCTGTTCTGATCTTTGCTTCTACCACCTCTCAAGGCTCAGCCGAGATGCGCCTACCTCCCTGATGCCTTTCTTAGTCTCCCCAGCTGGGGCTCTCTCTCTCTCTTTTGAATGGTCTAAGCAATTTATGTTTTTCTTTCTTTTTGGTGGCACATAATGCTTCCTAATTTGCACTCTAGTGTATATAGTTATCTGTGCATATACGGCACACTATTAGGAATTTATTTTTTTTCTCATACATTAGGAACAGAGTTATGGGTACATCAACTATTCTTTAGATAAATATGTTATTGTTAAGAGTGTCTAGTTTTGTAATTAGATCCATACCCTCAATTTAGACAGCTCTACTGGTTAAGTCTGAAACTGTGAAAGATCTGAGATGTTGCAATTCTTGCAAGCTAACAGCATTCAGAGTAACTATGGTATTGAGGTGCGGCAGTTTCTAGCATGCTCTGCTGCTGACATTTGGTGAAAGCAGGTCCTTAATAAGCTTGATTTTCCATTGGTTTGCCTACCACAGTAATATAAACACACACACACATGTGCGCAAACACGAGCACTCTCAATTAAGGATCAGGCCATTTACTTACTCATAGAGCTGCTTACATCAGTTCCCCGTGCCCCAATTTCCTACTGTCCACTACATATGCATGAGATTTGTGACATAGGAGAAGAATCTCAAAATATGAAGCCAGAGCTTATACAGGAGCTGCTGGAACATCTGTTCCTTCTCTCCTCCAGGGTGAGAGAGAAAGGCAGAGAAAGAGAAGGAGAAAGAAAAGAGGGGAGAGGAAAGATGGGAGGAGGGAGAGGGGAGACAGGATGGGGAGAGAGAGAGGAGAGAGAGAGAGGCCTTTGCTCTGCATTTTAAACAGATTCGGATCTTTTGCTGAGAGGAGAGAATGATCTCTACTTTACCACCCCAGAATATAAACACGTGGCTCAAGGAGTATAAGTCTCTGTATCTCTCTAGAAGCCTTTTTTTTTTAGGGTTAATATTCATTCACTCTTTAATCCAGGTGCTGGTGCTCTTTGCTCAGAAAACCCTGAGAGTACCGAAATATGAATATATTCATGGAAACTTGTCTCCTGACACTACCTACAGGGTCATCAGAAACTAACAATATAGAAGAGAGTGACATTTAATGACTGCAAACAAAAAGCAAGAGCATATTTCTCAGTTGACAATAGAAAATATAGTAACTTGGTGTGATGGATGCCAGAATGCTTTTCTCCACTGTACACTGACTGTAGTGAATATTGGCTGCTGACCATGCACACTGGGAATTACCCTTGGTCAAGGAATTAATTTTCCAAGGTTATACCCTTCCGCAGTAAGTGTCCCAACAACTGGCTGTCAATTTGCATCAAACCTGACAGACTATCCGAACTTTAAGGTTTTCTGCAGGATGTTCTGAGGCCTCAGTTGCAACACATTTGGGGATGACTTCTCTCTTAGGCCAATCTTTCCTTTCCCACCTCCTTACACATATATATGCACGTATCCCTGGAGAACACTCCCTAACAAATTATCTGCCTGCAACTCTCCCTCACAGAGTCTGTTCTCTGGGAATACAATTGAAGACACTCAGTCTCTCTCATTTACTTATTTTTATTTATTTTTTTATTTTAACTTCTCAGTATACATTGTAGTTGATTTTCGTGACCCTTTACTTGTTCATCTTTCCCCCTACCTCTTCCCCCCCCCATCATATCTGTTCACTTGTCTTAACAAGTTCAAGGAATTTTTGTCGTTATTCTATCTTCTTCCCCCCCACTTTATTTGTTTTTGTGTTTATTTACTTATTTATTTTTAGCTCCCACAAATAAGTGAGAAAATGTGGTATTTCTCTTTCTGTGCCTGGCTTGTTTCACTTAATATAATTTTCTCTAAGTCCATCCATGTTGTTGCAAATGGCAGTATTTCATTCTTTTTATAGCAGAGTAGAATACTTGTTCTCCAATGTTTATTGCAGCACTATTTGCAATAGCCAAGAGTTGGAACCAGCCCAAATGTCCATCATCAGATGAGTGAATAAGGAAACTGTGGTATATCTATATGATGGAAGTCTCTTTCATTTAAAATTGCATATTGGCTGTGGAAAGGTCTATGGAATTTCCCTCAGTCTTAGAATTAGTTCTGGTATCCTTTCTCCAAGAATGGTTATATTTTTAACAATATTAAAAATACTTCTCGTATACAGAGTAGAGTTCCAAATGTATAACTTTCGGGGTATGATTAAAAATCTCCATTTTGATATGTAAACTTGTCACATAATGAATTTTATAAAAGGCTGTGGACCCTCATCCCTGACATTCCTTCTTTAAGCACTTTGAATAGGTATGGTGTTGAGGTACACTGTTTCTAGCATGCTCTGATGCTCTGGTGCTAATAGTTCTTAATACGCTTGGTTTTCTTTTCTAAAATGTTAAGATTTTCTCCAAATTGATCAGGGAAGAAGAGGGCGAATGGATGTAGCCAAAGAGACAGTGTTTACATAAATCTGAATGAATGAGAAGTTCACTGATGACAAGTGGAAAAAACACGTACTTCCAGCAAAGTGTATGCGAGCCAAGTGCTGGACACAAAGGAGAGGGCTCCAAAACCATTTGTTTGCCTAGTTAAAAAGTAATTTCTTGGACTAATTCCTTACTAAATTAGAACTTTGTGTTATTAGAAAAATTCATTCCAGGGTATTTCTCACTAAAGATGTTAAATCTCAGTGATTGACGCTGAAAAACCAGGTTAAAAATGAGTCTGCAGTGCATTTTATTTTATCTCAATTTCATGCTCCATTTACAGTAAATCTCATGTTCCATGCTGCATAGCTGGGAGTTCAGAGTGAATAATGATTATCCAGAACATTAGCATTCATTTTCTTTTGAGAGATATTTATAGTTTTGCTCATTTATTTATGGATAATGCACAGATATACTATGCAGATGTATGCAGATGTCTTCCCCCATTTCTTATCTTACAGTTCATACATAGAGATTTAGAGGACCAAATGTCATATCAAATTCAACTGTAGAATCTCTGAGTTGGCAGGGACTTCAGAGACCATCTAATCCATAGTTTACATTAGGGTTCACTCACTTTTATACGTTCTATGGGTTTTGACAAATGTATAATGATATATAGCCACCATAATTAATACCATGTAGAGCAGTTTCACTGCCCTAAAATCCTCTCTGCTCCACCTATTCATCCCTCTTTTCCCCTAATCTCTGGCAATTGCTCTTTTTTTTTTTTTTTTACTGTTTTCAAGTTGTGCCTTTTTCCAGAATGTCATCTAGTTGGAGCCGTACAGAATGTAGCCTCCTCTTAATACTGGCTGCACTTAATAATATGCATTTTGGGCTGACCCTGTGGCGCACTCGGGAGAGTGCAGTGCTGGGAGCACAGTGACGCTCCCACCGCGGGTTCGGATCCTATATAGGAATGGTCGGTGTGCTCACTGGCTGAGCGCGGTGCGGGCGACACCAAGCCAAGGGTTGCGATCCCCTTACCGGTCACGAAAAAGACAAAATAATAATAATAATAATAATATGCATTTGTTTCCTCCATGTTTTTTCATGATATCTCATTTGTTTTTAATGCTGAATAACATTCCATTGTTTTGATTGTACCACGGTTTATTTATCAATTAAAGTACTTGAGAAGATCTTGGTTATTTCCAAGTTTTGGGAATTATGAATAAAGCTGCTATAAACACCCCTGTGTAGGTTTTTGTGTGGACCTAAGCTTCCAACTTATTTGGGTAAATACCAAGGAGCATAATTGCTGGATTGTGTGGTAAGGGTGTGTTTAATTTTGCAAAAATACTGCCAAACTGTCTTCCAAGTGCTGTTTTATTTTGCATTCACACCAGCAATGAATGAGAGTTCCTGTTGCTCTTCATCCTTGCCAGCATGTGGTGCTGTCAGTGTTTTGGATGTGGGCCATTCATGTTGTCAGTGTTTTGGATTTGGTCCAGCCTTTAGTGTGTGTAGTGGTATCTTATTGTTGTTTTGATCTACAATTCACTAGGACATATGATGTTGAGCATCTTTTCAAATGCTTATTTGCTATCTGTATATCTTCTCTGGTGAAGTGTCTGTTCAGGTCGTTTGCCCATCTTTGTATTGCCTTTGATCCTTTGTCAAAGAACAGTTGACTCTATTTGTGTTGGTCTATTATTGGGCTCTCTATTCTGATCCATTGATCTATTTTTTTCTTTCACCAATACCACATTGTCTTGATTACTGTAGCTGTATATAATGTATATATGTATATATATTTGTATACAATGTGACATATATATTTGATTACTATAGCTTTATAGTAATCTTCGAGCACATTTATACTAGCAATTTAAAGTCCTTGTCTGCTAATTTCATCTTCTTTGTAATTTCTGGGTACGTTTCTATTGATGATTATACTCCTGGTTGTGGGTGATGTTTTCTGCTTCCTTTCTATGTGCAACATTTTTTGATTGGATATTACATTGCAAATTTATGTTGTTGCATGCTGGATTTTGTTGTTTTTATTTAAACAGTGTTGGACTTTATTATAGGTTAAATTAGTTTCAGTTCAGCTTGATCTTTTCAATACCTGTTTTTTAAGTTTTGTTAGGACAAATTTAGATGAGACATTTTTACGGCTAGGTTCACCCTAGTTCTATGGTATGATCCTTTTAGGATCTCTACTAAATGATGCCTGTGTTTAACCTGGATTCTCCACTTGGGCTGGTTGCCACTAAACTTCTCACTGTCCTGTGTGTGCTTGTGGAATTGTTCAGCTTATAGCTCTCTGGCTTCATGCACTTGCACCTATGTCTGCATGACTCAGCGTTCAGCAATAGGTCAAGGGAATCCCATGCAGATTGCTGGGGTTCTTTCTCTGAATAGCTCCCTCCAATCTGTCTCTTCAATTCAGAGTGCCCACTGAGCTCTGATCAGGTTTGCCCTCCTTGAACTGTTGTCTGAAAAGAGAACTCAGGCAGAAAGTCAGGGCAATTATAGGGCTCATCATGTTTGTTTCCCCTCTCTCAGCATGTTGCTTGTTGTACAATGTGTGAAAACAGTTTTGTATATTTTGTCCATTTTTCTAGTTCTTCACAGAAAGAAGGTGAATTCAGTTTCAGTAACTCCATTGTGGGTGGAAACAGAAGTTCTTTCACATTTCTCTTTTACTGTAGCTCTCTGTGTAGGTATGCCATTGAGGCTTTGATTTCAAAATTTTAAAAAATATCTAGTGGTTTTTAATTTCAATTATTATACTTTTCATATCTTGTAGTACTTGATTGACTTTTAAATCAACCTCATCCTGATTGATTGTAGTTTGTGCCTTGCTCCTGTTCTGTATTTTTTTCAAACATTTAATGTATATCATATTCTATATCTGACAGTTCTGCTATTTGATATTTGTGCTGAGTCTTGCTTACAGTCCCTTGATTCCCTTGTGAGTTTTGCAATTTTAGGTTCTGAGCTCATATTTGATGAGGCTTTATTTGTTGGAATCTTTTAAGGCTTGGGCTTAAATCTCCAGAGATTTATTTTTGCTTCTGCCAAGCTCTCACAAGGCTATTAACCTGAGATTGCTTTAAGGTAATTAACCAGCTTGGGGGTTATCTGGACTGCGCAGTAGTACAAATTAGAACCACACAGTGCATTAGGGCAAGCTGTGTTATAACTCATAGTAGTCTTTTTTTTCCTTTTTTTTTTTTTTTAACCTTTTACTGAGAACCTAACCCTGAGAGATACATTTTATTATCAGTTCTCTTTTCTGGTGGGTGAACATTTCCTTTTGTTTATATTTTTACTGAGGATGTAACCCTTCAGGATATGGAGGTTGGTCTCAGTTCTAAGTCTTCACCATTCCTTGGGCCCACAGTCTCATTTTCTGGTTTCCAATGGCCTTTAGAAAATAAACTTGTAGGCTACTGAGACTGGTAAATGCCTCAAGGTCAGGCACAGAGTCAGCTTTAATTTACCACTTTTGCTTGCACACTTTTTTCATTTTTTTGCCTCTGAGATTTTCATTATTATAATTATTACTATTAAACTCAGCTCTGTATTTGAAAGGATGTTCATTGTATTTAATCCAGGATTTCTAGGTGATTCATAGTGGGAGAAGTTTTCAGGATAGTTAGAACACCATAATTCTTGAAATGCAAGTCTTTCACTTCAGTTCTTCCCAAGGTTGACACTTTCTCCTCTTTTAGGTCTCATCTCAAATGCCTACATCTTATCATAATTATCCACCCCACCTCCTATCAGCCCTTTGCTCTCACATTACTCTTATTATCTTTCTCTCATCACACTCTGCAATAATCTTTCTCCAAAGGGTTTTCTCATATATATTGTCTGTCTCTCCCACTGGTATGTAAGAGCCATGGGAGTGGGCACCAAATCTCTCAATTTTCTTCTGTGTTTGCAACTCCAAGGACAGTGTGTTTCACCGAATGGGCACTCAAGTATTTGTTGGATAAATAATCTTTTTTTCTTGGAGTAAATATAAATAAACACACAACATAAAATATGTTTCTAAGACATGAGATTATGTCAGCAAGTACAACGTGTGAATGCTCAGAGTTCTCAGTTTCTTATTTACACCTTGTGCTCTTGAATCATCAAAAAGTTAGATGACTACTCTCCAATAATGTCAGAGAAGGAGACTGAGTTAACAACACATCGCTGCCCACCAATAGGCTGACATTAAATCAAGAACAGGACTACCCCAAAACATTCAAACTCTCTACCCTTGAGGGGTAACTCAAGCATCTTGAAAAATGTCATGGCCTAAAAGATAGCAGGTATTTCTATTTGAGCACGACTTTCATAATAAATTCTGAAGGTGTTGTTCTTCAGTCAAATAAAAAAATAAGAGTGATTTTTGTTACAGTATGTTGAGTTTTAATAAAATTTTCAGTAAGAATTATGAAAATTTGCCTCAGAGAGTAGCCTAAAAATATCTTCAGGATGTGACACTTTTCCACCTCTGAATAGAATTCAGAGCATCTGTGTCACCTACCTTGTTCTTGTAAGTGGGTAGAATTGTTTCACAGGGAATTGAGCTCTGCATTTAGCTATTTTGACTAATCAAATCCCAAGATAACATCTCTGAGCTTAGAAAATGAAATCTAATTTAAATATGGCTAATTTTCTCCCTTGCAAATCCTGGGAATTCTCTTATTTTAATAAAAACTTCAGACTGTTCATAACAGCTTTCTTTTGGGAAAAAAATATCTCCTGGAATAAAAATGCAATCATGTACCCTAATCCCCAACAATAACAACCACGCCATAAACATTTATTGAGTTCTTACAGTGGGCTGGGCACTGAGTTAAGAGAATTAGGTGCATATCTTTATTTAAACCTTAAAAATCCTCGTATGACATAGCGGTTACTATTATTTCCGCCTGTGAATAAACTGAGGTAAAGAGATTTGGGAACTTCTTCAAGGTGACATTGTGACAAGGCTAATTAGTGGAATTCAAGTTAGTCTATAACAATTCTTCATGTTGCTTCACAAAGAGAAATATCTTCAATGTTATTTCGAATGTTTCAGAAGCAGATTGAGCTCTTGAATTTCTAGGGCAGATGATTCCACATTCTTTTTTGCTTTATTGGTGGAAAACAGAATCAGAAATCCATATCATGAGTTGAGATGTTGTGTGCTTAGGTCACAAACCAAATTTGGTTGGAGGCTTTATTCATACATATTCCCAAAATTTTTTGAAAATACCCTTAGGTTTTATCTATTTTAAGGATAATATCAATGACATTTAATCTAAAATTGTATAATGAATTTTATTCAACTTCAGTGACAACTGCTATTTGATTTGAGTCTACAACCATGAATCTCGTTAAACTACTAGTTCATGAATGTTCCCTAACAAGTTAATCTTCTTTGATTAAAAATCTCAGCTGAGTTATGATCTCTGTTTAATCAACCTCTAAGTCAGACACCTGGAATCTATAATAAGGGTTTTCCATTTTCTTGTTTTTCAAGTTAAGGTCATTCTAAAGAATTATATATTGGCTATGTTGTTTCTTTAACTCTGATCATTTTTAAAAACTTGTTAATTCTCCATATTGCCTGGAGGTGGCATCTATAGCTGGAGAATTAGTGATGTATTAAAAACTTATCTTCTTGGTCAGTTTGGCTGGTACTTCATTTGGTTTAGCTTCATTTTCTTTTGCTTGTATGTTTTCTTGCTTTCTTTCCCCTTTCTTCATCTTGCATTCTTCCAGGGTTTCACCCAATTGGAAAGCTAAGTTCTTACCACATTAGCTCAGAAGGAAATACTCAAGTCCACCTGGACCAGGCACCAACCACACACTGAAATGATGCCCTGTAGTGGATCTTTTCAGCTGGTGGAGGTGGAAAAGTATAGAGACTCTAGAGAGCTGCTAAAATTTGATGAAGGCTGTGTTCAGCTTGCTTATGGCAGCTAACCATTTAAAAATCACAGGCTTTTTGTAAATAATGTACAATAGGCATATGTCCCTAAAAAGACTACACAGGCTATTTCCCCAACTTTATGTTTTCCAAGGCCAGGAGCTTAATTTTTCTTTTTCTTTTTCTGTTTTGTTTAACCTTGACTCTAGACCAAAAATAAAGAATGATACAACAGTCTCATACTGAAGAATTTTAAGAATTTTCTATGAAAAATGGGAGTTGTGAAATGAATTAACACTTCTTCAAGCAGAAATAATTACCTTGCCTCAAATTCAAAATGCATTGTCAACTACATTACAATTTTCTGGAAAAGAACTGTTGAGATAATACTCCATTGTCGCTTTGCATTTACACTGCCACAGTTATATCGTGCATCTAAAGGGCCAGCACTTGTGGGACACAGTGTCCTTCCAAATTTTTAGAAAATACAGAAATGAAAAACTTGAAAGGAGAGACTCTATGGAGAAGAAAATTAAGAGCAGAGAAAAACAATGACGAAATATTTAATTTCGAATTCCAGTACTAAAAATTATTTAAATTTAACTTTTTAAATGAATAAGTTGGCATTGTTTATTATTATTTTTTTGCTTAAAAATTGCCATGATTGAATTTTAAAAGGTAGAAAACCATGGGAAGTTAATTTTAATTTTTTTAAATAAATAAAACTTAATTTTATTTCCTTTGTTATATAAACAAATTTGTTTTGGATATTGAAAAAAAAAAAAACTTCCAACTTCTATTGTAAGTGCATATTAGCCCAGGAGGTTATTATTATTATTTTTTTTTGTCTCAGGAATTCAGTTCTTTCATTAATGAAGTCCCTTTATGTCTACGACTTAGAATAAATACTAATTAAGATGCAAACGCCAGTCGCATGCCCCCACGTGGTCTAAGAAATGATTCACTCACCTACAGTTTTGACAGTCGCTCACAACTGTTTCTCCACCCTTTGCTACATCTGGGGCTTTTTCCTTATGCAGACGCTCTTCTGCTTCTCCTAGGGGCCTGCTTTTGGAAAGAAAGGGTTCAGGTTCTCCAACACACTCTTCTCTTTGATCTGTTTCGATCTGAATCAAAGGCACTTCCCTTGAGCAAAGTGACAGCCTGGTGCGGTTTTGAGGGACAACGTCACAGCACGAGGAAGTTTCTTGTTTAGAATCGAAACTGTTGTGGTTTGTAAGAGGAGAGGTTTTGCTCGGAGACGACAGTGGGGGATGTTTGATTTCGGTAACAGAGTCTCTCCTCGTTTCCCCGACAGACTCCTGAACAAGCAGAGTTGGCCCACTGTGAACTCTGCTCGCAGCTAACCTGTTTGCACAAATCTCCACTTGCAAGGGACAGCCACCAGAATTAGGCTCAGCATCAGCTGCCTCTGCCTCATCCACGATAATTTTGTTCTTGCGCATGAGGGCCTCAATTGAGCTGGCCCACGTTTCGTGAATTAACATGTTTGTGATCTGGTCGGTCCCACCTCTTAGATACAAGCAAGAGTCAGATTTGCAAAGACCCGATGAGGAAGCGCTGCTGACTGGCTGCACGCTGAGGAAATGTTGCAGGCAGTTTTGAGCAAAGCTGTCTAAGGAGTTGGCCTTGATGGGTGCGTTCACTGTTAACCTGGAGCATGGGGATCTGCTATCGGGCATGGACGACTGTCTGCAGCACAATGGGGATCGCGGGGAGGGAGACAGCAAGCCAGCCGTCCAATCGTGGCTGCTTCGTCTGGAGGAGGGGCTATCTTTGCTTTCTCTCTCCATGTCCCTCAGCATGTACCTGTAGAACTCCTCCGTGATGCTCTCTGTGCTGGACTGCTTGGAGGGGCAGCTCGACCGCACGCCCAGGTGGTCATTTTTCCGGCACGCTTGTTGCATTGCTGAGCTCAGAATGCTGCTGGCATTCTTGCCCGCATAGTAATCCAGCAGTAACTCAAATCCTCTCCCTTCGTTTTCCATCTGGTTCACCATGAACCTGGAAAACTCATCCGTGATGCTCTCGCAGCTGGACTGTTTGGAGACTGAGCTGGCTCTGCTGACCGGCTGGCTTAAGGTGCTCATTAACCCCAGGCCGTTTCCGAAGGCCCTGGCCTCCGAGTCCTCCTCTGGGATGCTTTCACAGCTGGAGGCCTTCAGCCGGTTCCACCTGTCGCAGCCCCCCAGGAACCGATTCCGGGGATAGCCCTGGGCTTGCCCCACACCGTCCCCCATGGAGAACTCCGTCAGGTTCATGATCTTGGCTGCCACTTCATTTGCGAAAACATTGACAGAATCTGGGACGTCCTCCAGGTTCAGAGACTCGTCCACGACCCTGTTCATCAGCTTCTCCTTCAGTTCGGGGTGCTCGTCCGTCTTCCTCTTGATCTCACTGAGCCGGGGGGGCTTGTGTTTCCTCACAGCGGCCCCACCAGCCTGGCTTTCCTTCTTTCTCTTCAAGGACCGGCATGACACGTTTGGTGTAACCAGAAACTCGCTCCCTCTTTTCCATGCACAAAACCAGGGTTGTTTTCCACTGGAGTTGTCAAGGCAAATTGCTGCCATCTCAGTTGCCATGGAGACGACCGTCTCTGCTAATTCCTCGGCAAAGTCTGTAATGCAGTAGACGCCGGCGTGCTTCGCTTGCAGCATGGACTGAGCAGGAAGCGGCATGTCATCCCCTAACAGGGACAGATGAACTTGGGCTTCGTTGTTCAGAGGTGTGGCACAATTGCACTTCTCCTGGGTGTCTGGGGTGATACTGTCCTCAGCACCCTGGGAGCTGCGTCTGCACTTGCTGACTGTCAGTGCACTCTCTGCTCTGCAAGAGGCCCTGCCTTCATTCTCGCAGTGGCTGGGTGACTGATGAGGGGTTTCCGTATCCTCTGCCACTGTTCCTTTCAGATATATATCTTTGGGAGATGTTTTAGCAGTGGAAGAATCAGGGACTCTGTGACTACATGACACCTCAGATTGCAGTGTAGGGTTCCTGAAGAGGCCCCGCTCCAATAAGCCATTGCTGTCTTGCACAAAATCACTGATGAGGAGACCACCGCTGCGTGCTGTGCTAAGTGGGTGCCTGCTGGAGTGTTCAGTGGCTTCTGTCCATGCTTGATTAGCAGCTTGACCTGATGGCTGGCTGCCTAGTTCTGTCTTCCTCCACTGAATGGTCTCCTTAGAAAGGGCAGTGGGACATTCACCAAGCCGGGCGATATGGCTCATCTTCTTGAACGTGAAACATATCACACTGAAGAGCAGTTGATTTACACTTTCCATTAAGGTGTCCAGAGTTTCAGATGAATGCCTGTCATTGCCGGGGTCGATCATTTTATTTTTCTGGTGAACTTCATCAATGGAATGCTTCAGGATCACATGGGACAGGGTCTGGGCCAGTTCATTCCTGAGGACATTTTCTGAGCACAGAGTCTGAGGCTTTGAAGCAGTTTCTACGAACCTCCTGTTCATGGAGTCCATGAAGTCTCCAAGGCTGCTGTAGGTATTAGGCCTTGTTAAAACCAGAGCGGCCTCCTTAAGCAATCCCTCTGCAATGGCTTCCTTCTCCAGCTCCATGCTCCTCCCTGCTGCAAAACTACAAAGTGGGGGGATTGCTTCAGAAACCTCAGTTGTAGGCAAGAAGCCACTTGGAGCCATAGGGCATGTCACCTCTTCTCTTTCACCCAGGCCACAGACAGCAACGGCACTTGCCACCTGAGTCATGCCACACAAAGCAGATGGAAAGGAGTATTCGCTGATGGAAGGTTCCTGGAGGACTGGGTATGTTCGAGTTTGCGGTGCTTCATTGCCTCCCAGTGGACAGTTTGATACCAGGGATTCTTGCTCCAATCTGAGTCTTTCTGTGGCTTGTGGACTGGAAATGGTTCCAATCACAGTGGCTGCACAAGCTAACGCTACTTCTAGAGCACTCTGGGGATGACTGCTGGAGTTCTGTCCAGGGAGGACACCTGGGGTTTCAACAGAGGCTTCCATCTTGGGCCACGAGGAGATGCCTGGCTCAGGGACAGCATCGCTGCCGTCTGGACTCTGAACGATGACGATTTTGGGGAGCTCATTCCATGACTGAGAGTCCACTATATCTTTTGTGGAACAGCTACTGGGAAGTAGGGCCCTTTCTACAGGGACACTGACTGCAGGTTCCCAGAGTAGTGTAGGCTGAGACTGAGATAATCTAATAAATGCATCTTGCAGCACGGATTCTGCTAAATTTGTAGCATATTCGCCCGTCACGGCTTTTCCATTTTGTATAGGAGGAAGATAGTTTCTAGTGTTTTCATGGTCTTCTGGGTCTGAGTTGCTGCCCTGCTCAGTGAAAGTGCCACATGCGGAAGGCATACCTTTCTTAACCATCGTGGAGGAATAAGCATCATTCGGATTATACAGTGCCTGGGATTTTTCCACTTGACCTTTAAAATGTTCTGAATAACGATAATTTGTGGCTGTCCTCTCACTCCCCGCAGCTACACCTTTCCACTGTGGTGGCTTGGCTGAGGGATTTAGACTCTGCAAGTCAGTGTTGTCTACTACATCTTCCAGAGATCGTTCTGCTTTAATCAACGCTGTGTGATATTTGCTAATGCAGTTGTCTTCCAAGGCACAAATCAACTTTTCCTGATTGTAATTCCATTCCTCTTGGGTAGCTTCCTTTGGTTTTTCACTTTCCAAAACATTAGCTGAAACATTTATATTTTCATAACCTGGTGAAGAGAAAATGAGAGCCACTATTAGTTTTTGGATAGCAGGTCATCATGAGTCTAAAATAATAATTACTTTTTAAAAATGTCTTAAAGCATCAGCTATCTTTTTTTCCCTTTAAATATAGTATTCTGTATGTTTCTTCGAGAAAAGTGAATCTGAAAAGGTTTTTGAATTTTATTATGGATTGCCACCCAACAGAATGGCTTTCCACATGGGATATAAATGCAAGTGCCAGAGTAGGTGAGGACTGGTCACCATTCTTCAGGGGAAAGCAACCCAAACAATTGCATCCTAGAGCTTTCTAGTAGGTACAGAGGGAGAAGAAAGGATATTTAGAGCAACCTCAAGAGTGGACCTTGTTGCAAAGATTTGCTGTCAAGTTTGCATGGGACTTGCCCCAGAGACAGTGGAAGCAACATCTGGGGTATCCCTTCCTCAGTGGCTAAGAATGTGGGGAAGGAACCCATTGTTCATTGAGCTCTGTTAATGAGTCAACAGAAAGAGCCCAGAATAAATGAGTGCTGAGCACTTTACCGGGTTATCTCCTCTGTCCTCACACCAATCATTAGCTGTAGGCACTACTGTACTCCCAGATTACAGAGAAGGAAAAGAGAGCTCAGAAAGGTTAGATAATTTGCCCAGGTCTCACAGCCTCAAAGTGACAGTACTGGGGTTCAAATCCAGGCCATCCAACTTGGCTCCAGCTAATATACAGCTTTTATGGAAGTCTTAGGGAAGTTAACTTTCCTCCCAGTGACAGCCTCCCTCTCTTGGCACACAGGAGGATTTCCCCTTGAAACACACAGATTTCCTTCAGCATCCCTAAGGCATCTTTTGGAGTTTGGGTCCATTCAACCATTAAGTCTGCTAAGGGCACTAGTCAGCATCTTTATCAGTGTTCTCTTTTCCTCCTTCCTTCCTTAAAACTCAGCAAGTGAAGATTATGATGTGTCAGCCCAACTGATGTGGCTTGAAGCTTTTCTGAAATCTCACCGAGACCTTTTGTAGGGTGACTAATTTCAGGATATGCATTTGTTTCATTGGAACATTCTCACCATTCCTGTATTCTTCCACCTCGCTTTCCTCCTCCAAGTGCTCAGAAGCGGTGAGAAAGTCTTCCTCAATTGAGGACAAGGAACAGTTTGTGTCATCCTCCAGTTTCAAGATGTTTGTTTCCAGGTGGAGCTGCCGCTCCTGTACTAGTTCCAGACCAATCAAAAATTTGTTGATTTCAAAGATGATGCAATTGGTACTGTTTGCTTTGTTCCCTCTTGCACACTGGACCAAGCAGATATCTGGCAGCCAAGGGTACTAAAAGCAGAGGGAAAAAAGGCATTTATTAAAAAGAGAAAATAAAAGTCTATTGTCCTGACCTTTCTCTTTCTACCAATCTCTCCTGTTAAAAGGAATGGGGACTTTTAAAATACTTGAAATATTTTCTGGGCTTATATTGATGAACTGCTTGAAAAAAAATTGAAGTGATGTTTGGGAACACAGGGTACCTAGGAGAAAATCTGACTGAGGGTGAGATAGACCAGCTCTATTACAGTTTCTTCCTGTTAAAGCAAATATTAAACTGGGCAAAGTAAAACAGATAAGGAAGAGTTTATTGAAGGCTATTAAAGTAGGGGTGCCATAGATTAAATGTCCCCCCAAAACTTAATCCCTACTATGACAGTGTTAAGAGGGTGGGAAATCCTATTGTGGTAATTGAGAGGTGAGGCCTTAAAGAGGTGATTAGATTGTGGGAACCACGCCCTGGTGAATGGATTAATCCATTGATGGCTTAATGGTGGCCGTGGGTGTGGTTCTGAAGGCTTTAAAAGGAGGAATGAGGAGTTAGCTCTCTCTCTGCTCTGCCAATCTGCCGAGTGAGACCCCTGCATCACTGTCACCACCACCAAGGCCTTCTTCAGATGTGTTCTCCAGCCTCAGCAACTGTAAGTAATAAATTTTTTTTTTTTAACAAATTACCCAGTTTCAGGAATTTTATTATAAGCAACAGAAACAGACTAATACAAGGGGAGAGAGGCCAGAACTAGGTTGAACCACAGCTCCACTAAAACAAAAGGCAATAGGGTTCTTAGGAGCTGAGGTGAGGAGGAGATCTTAGGCCATTTGTGTTTGCTAATTGGCTTTACCTAAAGGAAAAGCAAACTTTCTTGTATCTTCATGACAGGAGGAAGTTTTACAACTTGGAGCGAGGTGCCCACAGAAGCAAGGCTCCTACCCTTCCACAGAGGCTGGGAGATTAGGCCCACTATCTTCCTTGATGATTACATTTCAAAGAGATTGCTCCCAGGTTTTTGAGAAACACATTCCTGGGGTGTAAACCTGGCATAAGCCTTTTAAAAAAGATTTTTATTTCAAAGAGGAAGAGAAAAAATTTACAATTATGTAAATTAATTTCTAAATTAAATGATGTAAGAAAAAAGTGATCAAGTTTGAAAGTCTGAAAGTAGTCTATTTTAGAAATGGGCAAAGGTTTTGACTTTGAGGGGAGTTAATTTTCTACTTGGGCTACTCACCTTGAAGCATCACTTGTTATAATGAGCCCAACCCTAGATTCAGCAAAAACCTTTTAATTGGTAAGGTCAGAGATCAATGCCTGGCATAGCAGTGGAGAAAATGTAGGACTGGTGTAGAAAAGCTCTTAAAACTCAGGTTTGGGTATTATTTCTTGTCATTGTGGTTTTGTCTAATATAGAGGGCACTTCGAGTCATTTTCTGTGTTTTTTCAAAAACCTGAACTTCTAAGAAAAAGTACTATTAGATTGACATCTTGAATAGCAAATTGTAATGGGCTATGTGTCAATCTTCACGAAGCACCTGGAATAGAGTAAGAAATAGTGCATGACTTTCTGGGTTTCTTGAGATTTGGAAGGATTGTAGGATAAAAGAAGATTTTAAAAAGCTACTGCAAAACTAAAAATCCAAGGAAGAACAGTTTGGTGGAAGACAAATGCTCATCATTTCAATCTGGATCTATGTTATACATACATCATTATAACATGCCTTATGTGTATTTTTCTTGTAAATTGATTAAACAATTTTACCTATGTTCCTTCAAATAAATGATGTTATAATGATTTGTATAATAGCAATGAACATGAATGCATTGAATGATAATAATAGTATTTTAGTCTTTACTTCATTTTTAAAAAATTTTAATTTTTGGCAGCTGGCTGGTACAGGGATCTGAACAGTTTTTACTTCATTTAAATAACATTTTTTTTTCTAAATGAGAATTTTATTTTTGGAGTCCAGGAAACTCCCTTTTCATCCTTGGGGCTACTGTCCTCTATTTGCTAGCTTGGCTAGTCTGGTATCTCCTAAGGAATAAAGAACATCTGAAAAGACAATATTGTGAGCTTCTGGGATCACAAGGTATGAATTAGAATTTTGGTACTGTTCCTAAAAGAGAAGACAGTTCTGTTTTTGATTATCCAGTAGATTTGTAGAAATCCAAGCTAAATAATCAAAGCTTTATATGTCTGCTTCAATTCAAGTACAATTTAGCACCACAAATTTGAGAAGATAATTGAAAGTAGGAGTTGATGTAACGGGAAACTGTTAACCTCTGAGTGGCAATATTTAGGAGAAATACAAATGAAGACTATTTTCAAATACAGAGATGTTGATTCGTA
The DNA here is from genome assembly GCF_000696425.1 of Galeopterus variegatus. NCBI lineage: Eukaryota > Metazoa > Chordata > Mammalia > Dermoptera > Cynocephalidae > Galeopterus > Galeopterus variegatus. The sequence continues at coordinate 115,762 of NW_007730272.1, read as the reverse complement.
TGCTATAGGAGCTTATGTGTAGCATCTGTTTTGGGTTCATAATGATTTGTGCTGAGCCGACTATAGAGAACTTATTATTAAGCAAATGGCTTATCAAGAACTTATATTTCTTACCTGTGAAACTTCAAAATCTGCCTGGAGATTCCCAGATGCTAACCCACTTAAGAGGACAATTTCATTTTCTTTTGGCTGTTGAACATTCATGGAGTTGATAAGTTTTGGAAGATCTGGTGAAATGTTGACCAATTTCTGTAGAGCAAGAATCTTTATTAGTTTAGATGATTTCTTTTTACTTTCAAAATACTACCAAGAAACTACCAAATAATTTTACTTGCAAAAATAATTTACTCATATAACTGCTCATAGTACATATTGCTTAATCTAATAAGATTATTACTAGAAGAAATTGTGTAAAATTAAAACCTAAGAGTTTAGATTGGAACAGAAAATTTAAGCTCTAGAAATTTTTACTTCTAAATTTTCCAAAGTAAATATTTAGTAATTACTGTCACACCACAGGTATAAACAGTAGTTTGAAAACATTTTTCTTTGTAAGGTCTTAGGAGAATTGTTTATTAATAATATTTTGTTCTAATAAAGCCAATTTTAATAATAATAAAATGATGACTAATTGATTTTATTCTGATTATGTACTAGGCACTATGCTAAGGAATGTACATATATTTCATCTCACTGCATATAATTTTTGCAATAAGTCTATATGGATTAATTACCATTATTACTTTCATTTAACACATAGCAGCTTAAGACCCAGAGAGGATTAATAACTCACACAATTTTATGTAACTTAATCAGTGCCAAAGTGTCTTCTCTTGGCGAAAGCAAAAGATTATCTCAAATCACTCACATCTATTCTTTTAATACACAGTTCTTAAGATGCCAATTTGCTTTGGTCCTTCCTGTGCTCTCTGTTTGATAGACTCTGCACCATAATTTGATCAGATAAATTTTGTACAATTTATTTTGAAAAATGGCTCCAGTACTACACAAATGATGATATTTGGAGCTTGGTGAAAATTTTTGATGGATAATCTATGTGGGCAACTGGGTTGAGAAGCTTCGGGTTCAGCATTGTCAAGAAAAAACATTATAGCAATAACAATGTGATTGCAGGTCTGCTGATCTGTGATGCTCAAGCTCCAAATGGTGAGCTGTTATACTTTAAACAGTATTACAGAGGTCAAACCAATGTCAGCTTTGGGCATAGAATGACAATCTTATCACACCACTTCATTCTTTCTATTGTACCAGAAGGCCCTGCTTCCAAAGAACTGAATAGACCTCCAAGTGTTTCAGTGTTGTCAAAGATTTACATCAGGGTATTCACAACCTTGCATGAACTTGGGATATTTAGCACCACAGTATGAAAAAACTTCAAGCCCCTCATGCATGTAAGACAATGAAGCCAAGGTTAGAGATAAAACATTTGATGAATGCAGCAGGAAGGGGCAAAGCTGAGAGACAGAGGGAATCCAGCTGGTTTTGTAAAGATCTTGGAAAAGTCATCTCAGACAGGGCATTTGAGAACAGAGGAAGGGGGGAGAGGAGAACGTCACATGAAGGCACTGGAGGGCAAGAGGAAGAATGCCTGCTTGAACAGTGCTGCCTACATGGAAAAGCACGGAACCATCTAAAGAGCCTCCTACAAAATGAGCACCATCTGCAGGATGAAGTCATACTAAATAGCCCTTGAGATGACCTTCTGGAGGGCTGGAGTTCCAAGTTTTACCTGCTGCAGGTGCTCTGGGCTGCATTCATCCTTGGTTACATCCAGGTTCACAAAGCAGACCTGGAAAAGAGGGCAAAAAAGTCAGTTAAGTGAAAAACGCGACAGTCCTTTCAGAAGAAAGTAAGAATCAGTTGTGGCAATGATTTGAAAGTTCTGCACATTTTATACAGTTTGGCATAGAAACAGCTGATTCACCTTTGGCCTTCTATGTAAATCTTCAACACCCTGCTCATGCTTCCCATCAGTCCCAGCAAATACCCTTTTCCTTTCATGGTCCAACACAGTAAAAAAATGTCTGCTTGTTTTAGAACCAATGTAACAGTCACAACAAAATCCTAAGATTTATAAGGCGTTATCAAATCTCATGAAACGGGGAAAGAAAGGACAGCCAGTGCCATGATGGACAGCACCAGTGCAACCTGCTGCCTTGCTGGCAGCAGCATTCCCTACCACTGCCACGGATACCAGTGCTGAATGAGTGGCTTGTGACAGCCACCACCATAGCAACTGCTGCTACAAGTGTGGCTTGCTGCCATGCCAGCAGCTGCTGCAGCCTCATAAGAGGCCCGCTGACCACTCATTTGCATAGACAGAAGGAGAGTCACCAGTGGGGCCAAGGGAAAGAGGTGACTGACCTCAGACCTGCGACCCAGTGGCCCAACTCACAAGGAGAATTAATACTTCATTATGCAGTAGCACAACTGGGGTTGCAAAGTATGTGTGAAGTTCACTGGACTTCCTTCATCTGAGGAGAGGCACATGTGGAATCCCCCAAGAATACAGAAACCCAGGACACTCAAATAGAGCAGGGAAGAAAATTCCCTATCAACACCAACCCGTCCCCCAACAAGGGAAAGCAAAGTCCCAGGAGGAACCTCTGCCTGTAGGAAAGAAGAAAGAGAAAACTCACCCAGGATCACTCATTCAAATCAAGGAGCACCAGTAGACCCCAGCACACCCATCAGGGACAGGAGGAACTAGCCAGGGTTCCAACAGGCCTGTCCAAGGTCACCCACCATAGCCAAAGAGTTACAGGGCTCCAATGCACTTCTCCCAAGAATTCAAGAGCTTGTCCATGTGTCACCACCCTCACCAAGGAATCACTAAGTGCCCCACGAACTAGGCCATGGAGGCTCTCACATATAATTTCAACATTGAATTTGATCAAAGTATCTACACAGAGACCACACTATGGCATCCACCAGGCACCAATACTAAAACACTCCATCCAATGGACCTTATAAAACACATCTACAGGAGGAACTCTCTCTCCTCAAAAGTCACTTCAGAGTACTAGAATAAGCAACTGCTCCACCAGATGACTAGATACCAATTCAGAGACAATAGAAATAAGAAAAAAAAAAAAAGAAAGAAAATATGACACCACCAAAGGAATATAATAATTCTGAGAGCAGGAAGTCTTTGAAAGGACTGAAAAGAAATTTTGAGCAATGATCTTAAGGAAGCTCAATGAGATATGAGAAGACTCAAGTAGATGACACAGTGAAATGAAAAAAAGTATACAGGATCTGAAGGAAGAAATGTACAAAGATATCAATGCCCTAAAAATGAATGCAGTTCGTGGAGCTGAAGGATTCATTTAACAAAATAAAAAACACAACCAAGAACTTAAAAAGCAGACAAGAACAAACAGAAAAAAAAATCTTGAAGATGGTCTTTTTGAGATAACCCAGGCAGACCAGGAAAAAAAAAAAAAAAAAAAAAAAAAAAAAAAAAAATCTTGAAGAGGGTTTTTTTGAGAAAACCCAGGCAGACCAGGAAAAAAAAAAAAAAAAAAAAAAGTAAAGAGAATTATTTAAGACAATGAAGAAAATTGAAGAGAGCTAGCAGACAACCTGAAGTGCACAAACATCCAAATCATGGCTGTTCCAGAAGGGGAGGAATAAGAAAAAGCATTGAAAACATATTCAATGAAATAATAGTGGAAAACTTCCCAGGTGTTAGGAGAGATACAAACCTTCAGATCCAGGAGGTTCGAAGGTCTCCAAACAGGTTCAATCCAAAAAGATCTTCCCTGATACACATTATAATCAAAATGGCAAAGCTCAAAGACAAGGAGAGAATTCAAAAAGCAGCAAGAGAGAAGTGCCAAATCTCCTGTAAGGGAGCCTCCATCAGTCTAACAGCAGACTTCTCAACTGAATCTCTACAGGCTGGAAGAAAATAGGAAGATATATTCAAAATACTAAAAGAAAAAATTGCCCGTCAAAATTACCATACTCAGCAAGGCTATCCATCAGAAATGAGGGAGAAATAGTGTATTTCCCAGACAAACTGCGGGAGTTCACTATTTTATGACCAGCCGTGCAAGAAATTCTCAAGGGAGTCCTACATGTGGAATCGAACATTGATAATCACTATTATGAATACACAAGAAAGAACAAAACTCACTGTTATAACAAAAATGCAAGTGAGAAAGAGAAAGAAACTAAATCATACCACCTCAAAAAACCAATAAACATTGAAGGCAAATAATAAAAGGGGAAGAAAGGAGCAAAAGTTATTTAAACATCTAAACAAAAAGCAATAAAATGCCAAGAGTAAATCAATACTTGCCAATAACAACCCTAAACATAAATGGATTGAATTCCCTCTTCAAAAGACAGACTGATTGGATTAAAAAGCTAGACCCAACTATATGCTATCTCCAAGAGACTTATCTTACCTGTAAAGACACACACAGACTAAAAGTGAAAGGTTGGGAAAGGTATACTATGAAAATGGAAACCCCAAACCAGCAGGAGTAGCTATTTTTATAACAGATAAAATAGACTTGAGACCAAAAACCATAAAAACAAAGAAGGCCACTATATGATGATAAAGGGATCTATCCAGCAAGAAGACATAACAATGATAAGTATGTATGCACCCAACACCAGAGTACCCAGATATATAAAACAAACACATTAGATCCAAAGAAAGAGATAGACCCCAATACTCAATAGTGGGGAATCTGAACACCCCTCTAGTGGCATTGGACAGATCATCTAGGCAACAAATCAACAGTGAAATACAGGATTTAAACTATACCTTAGACCAACTGGACTTGGTAGATATCTACAGAACATTTCATCCAACAACTACAGAATATTCATTCTTCTCATCAGCACATGGAACATTCACCAGGTTAGACCACATGGTAGGTCACAAAACAAATCTCAGCAAATTTTAAAAAATTGAAATCATTTCAAGTATCTTTTCAGATCACAATTGATTAAAACTAGAAATCAATAACAAGTGAAACTCTGGAAACTATGCAAATACATGGATACTAAGCAACAGGTTCCTGAATGACTATGGATCAAAAAGAAATTAACAGGAAATCAAAAATTCCTTGAAACTAACAAAAATAAAAACACATCATACCAAAACCTGTGGTATACTGCAAAAGCAGCACTAAGTGGGAAATTTATTGCCATAAACACTTACTCAGAAGATTAGAAAGACTTTAAATAAATGACCTAAAGCTACACCTCAAAGAACTAGAAAAACAAGAACAATCCAATCCTAAAAGTAGTAGGCAGGAAGAAATAATTAAGATCAGAACAGAACTAAATAAAATAGATACCCACCAAATGATACTAAAGATCAATGAAACAAAAAGTGTTTTTTTTTGAGAAGATAAATAAAATAGGCAAACTATTAGCTATGCTAACAAAAATAAAAAAGAAGACCCAAATATCAGAAATCAGACAAGGAAAGTGAGACATTGCTACCAATACCAGAGAAATACAAAGAGTCATTAGAGACTATTATAAACAACTATATGCCAACAAATATGAAAATCTGGAGGAAATGAATACATTTCTGGACACATACAAACTATCAAGACTGAACCAAGAATAAATAGAAAACCTGAACAGAACAATACAAGCAATGAGATTGAAGCAGCAACCAGCAGTCTCCCAAAAAAGAAAAGCTCAGGATGACTTTACTGCTAAATTCTATCAAAGCTTTAAAGAGGAATTCATAGAAATTCTCTTCAAACTGTTCCAAAAAATTGAAACACAGGCCACTCTCCCAAATTCATTCTACGAGGCAAACATCACCCTGATACAAAAACCAGACAAAGATACAACAACAACAAAAAGAAATCTATGGGCCAATATCTTTGATGGACATAGGCACAAAAATCCTCAGCAAAATATTAGCAATCAGAACACAGCAACACACCAAAAAAATTTATACACGATGATCAAGTGGGATTCACCCCAGGGATGCAAGGATGGTGATGGAGTTTGGATGTGTTGTCCCCTCCAAAACTCATGTGGAAATTTGATCTCCAATGTGGCAGTGCTGGAAACTGATTGAGTCATGGGGGTGGATCCCTCATGAATGAATTAATGCTGTCCCTGGGGGAGGGGGATTAATGAGTGAGTTCTCACTGTATTAGTTCCTGTGAGTACTTGTTGTTTAAAAGACCCTGACACCTCGTCTCTCTCTCTCTCTCTCTCTCTCTCTCTTTCGCTTCCTCTCACCATGTGATCTGCTTGTACCCGCCGGCTGCTGCCACTTTCCACCATGAGTAGCAGCAGCCTGAGGCTCGTGCCAGATGCAGCTGTCCCAGAATCATAAGCCAAATAAACCTCTTTTCCTTATAAATTCCCCAGTGTCAAGTAGTTCTGTTATAGCAACATGAAACAGACTAATACAGATGGTTTAACACACACAGATCAATAAATGTGGTACACCACTTCCAAAATCAAGGACAAAAACCTTATGATTATCTCCATAGATGGAGAAAAAGCATGTGACAAAATTCAACTTCCCTTCATGATAAACGCCCTCAGCAAATTAGCTGTAGAAGGAAAGTATCTTAATACAATAAAAGCCATATACAACAAACCCACTATGAATATCATTTTGAAAGGGGTAAAGCTGAAAGCTTTTCCCTTAAGATCAGGAAAAAACAAACAAACAAGGATGCCCACTCTCACCACTCCTATTTAACATAGTATTGGAAGTACTAGCCATGGAAATCAGGCAAGAGAAAGAAATAAAGGACATTCAGATTGGAAAGGATGAAGTTAAACTGTCCCTGCATGCGATGACTTGATTCTGTATACAGAAAATCCTAAGGACACAACCAAAAAACTCTTAGACCTGATTAATAATTTCAGTAATACTGCAGGATACAAAATCAACACCCCAAAATTAGTAGCATTTTTATATTCCAAAAAAGAAATCAAGAAAAACAAATGGGATAATACCAAACTAAAAAGCTTCTGCACAGAGAAAGAAACAATGAACAGAGAAGAAAGACAATCGACAGAATGGGAGAAAATATTCACAAAATATACATCCAACCAGGAATTAATATCCAGAATACATAAAGAACTCAAACAACTTCACAGTAAAAAATCAAATAGTCCAATTAAAAAATGAGCAAAGGAGTTGAGTAGACATTTTTTCAAAGGAAGACATACAAATGGCCAACAGGTATATGAAAAAATACTCAGCATCCCTAGTCATCAGAAAAATGCAAATCCAAACCACATTGAGATATCATCTCAGTCCAGTTAGACTGATCATTATTAAAAAGACTGAGAATAACAAATGCTGGTGAGAGTGTGGGGAAAGGGGAACACTTCGACAGTTTTGGTGGGACTATAAACTAGCACAGCCATCACGGAAAACAGTATGGAGGTTTCTCAAACAATTACAGATAGATCTACCATATGATCCAGCAATCCCACTTCTGGGTATATACTCAAAGGAATTGAAATCATCATGTCAAAGGGATACCTGTACTCCCATGTTCATTGCAGCTCTATTTAAAGTAGCCAAAATATGGAACCAACCTAAGTGTCCATTGATGGATGACTGGATAGAGAAAATGTGGTATGTATACACAATGGAATACAACTCAGCCATAAACAAGAATGAAATTCTCCCATTTGCAGCAACATAGATGAATCTGGAGAAAACTATGTTAAATGAAATAAGCCAGGCACAGAAAGAGAAATGCCACATGTCCTCACTCATAAAATGGTGCTGAGAAAGGAAGGAAGGAAGGAAGGAAGGAAGGAAGGAAGGAAGGAAGGAAGGAAGGACCACAACAATAAGTTCATCTTTCAGAAGAAGAGCACAAGTCTATGGTTACTAGAGGTGGGAGATGGGGAGGGAGAGAAGAGAGGGGAGAGACTAGGTAAGGGGCATAAAGAATCATTACAATTTGTAATAATGAACATGCTAAGAATATTGATTTAACCAACACATGTTGTGCACAGGTGATGGTAGTCAACATTGTACCCCCAAAATATATATAATCAATCATGCTTCAATTAAGAAAAGGAAAGAAAGAAAGGCTGAACTGCCAGGGGAAATCATTTCTGTTATGGAAAAGTATAAAGATACAGGGGGAAAAAAAAAGACATTGGGGAAAAAAAGGACCTGTGACAGGTCTTTATAAGACAGCATCTGTAATTGCAATGAACACTTCCCTCCACTTCTCTCTTTTCTCTCCTGTCCTGCTCCCTTTCTCCACTCAGTAAAGTGTGTGATCAGTGGATTTCTCTTTGCCTCATTATTTCACTCATTTAAACATATCGAATCTTGCATAGTTTGCCTCTTTGTTAGCCATCTTAAATAAATGTCTGCATAAGTTAGTCTAAAAACAATAGCTACAATATTAATTAATAATTCTGAGCAGCAACAAAAGAATTGTTATAATTTAAATCCCAAATACACCACATAGGTAGAAAACTACTATGGGCATTCAAATGGGGTTGCGGAGAAGCATATGTAAGGAAAAGTTTCAGTGACATGAGATGTATTCTTGAAAGATAAAAAAGATTTCTTTGGGTAGGGAATGGAGCAGGTGTCGCTAGTGGGTCAGAGAGCATGAATAGTACCTGGAGGTGAGGAAGTGCAACATGCTGTCAAGAAACAGGTAGGGGCTGACCCCACCCATTAGCTCATGTGGTTAGAGTGCGGTGCTGGTGACACCTACGTGAAGGGTTTGGATCCCCTTATCAGCCAGCCGTCAAAGAGAAAAAGAGAACAGAGAAGAAGAGAGTCTGATTGCAGCCCAGGCCTGGAGAAAGGGAAATGTTAGAAATAAGATCTTGGAAGGTTCATGTTAAATAAGATAAGGCAAATGAGGTTTTATAGTATTTTGCTAAAAATCATCCAAAGGTTTTTAATTCTTAACTGGTTGATTTGATCATACAAAACTGAGTACATTAATTATCTGGAAATTTAGTTAGATGTTTGGACTTACTAGATGCCTGCTATATGGGGCCTTCTGATTTCAGATCCTTGTTTGGGGTCATGGTTTCTCAGAGTCCATCCTTTTTCTTTTTGGGGTTAAAAAAAAAGGTAATTGAAAGATTTTGGGAAAGGCCTTAAAAACTAAAATAGTTTATGTATTGTTGAAGTATAAAGATGACTACTCTTTTACTCTCAAATACGAGGGTCTTCAAAAAATTCATGGAAAAATGAAAAGGCAATAAGAATCTCTCCTTGAACTTTCCGAAGACCCCTCGTAATGGGAGACTTCCTTAAGTTTCCTGGGTTCGGGAAGTCCTTACAGTGAATCCCTAGGATTCAGTATCTCCTTGCTGAGAATAACTTGATGGGCATTAGGGAGAGGGAAAGGAATGAAATTCTGCCCATGCTCTTATTCAGAGGTCCTCTACCTCTGGGTTAATAAGATGGGGACATAGTGAGAAACTGGGCAGGAGCCCCTTTGCAGACAGTGCAAAGGGAAGCATCAAAAGAGGACAGAGCTCAGAAGCAGTTCATGATCTAGAGCAGTTTGAGAATATTTGTATAATAATTGAAACTTTGCTCTCGGGAAACTGACTCACTACCCATTAGTACTCAAGGACTTTTAATAACATGCAGCTAGGACTGCAGTTATTGAATGGATGAGATGATTTTCCATTCACCTTGGGGAAAGGCCCACCACCTTGTCCCTGGGCAGCACAAAGCTCTTATTATCCCGTATCACAGTGGGAGAGGACAAAGCAGAGGCCAGAGGCAAAGAAAGGCATCTATAATAACAGATTATCTTCCCTCCAACATTTTCTCTAGTTCTCTCAGGATAAACTCTCTTTTCTTTTATTCTCGGCTACATTATGAAACTCTGCCTACATCTGGAGGACCCTTTGTACACTTGTTACCTGGGCCAAGTCAGGAACAAAGCAAGACGCCAACCAATCACTTGCTTATACTTGGCACGTGTGTCTTTCTTCATCTTGGTGGCAGGAGATGACCCAGGTTTTTTAGGGCTTGATGTACACACTATTTTGGGAGATCTTTAAGAAAAGGAATATCAAATTTAAAAGCCCTAAATTAGGTGTGAAGGTGAATATTTGTTTATTTATTTAGAAGGAAAAATAAATCACAATACAATGCAAATTTAAAACGGCAAACAGATACTGCAAACATAAAAAATTCCACAACAGTGATATTTTAACTAATCAACTGACTGATACACCTCCATAATATTTTTTTTTCTTACATTTTTGGATGTAGATCATCTCTTTGATATGATCATTTTCTTTGATGTGATCAAAACATTTTCAGCTTCACAAATTTTTATTGATAATATCTTATACATTTTCCAGCTTACTGTCAAATTTAGTGGGGAACTACTATATAATTTCTCTTATAAATGAATTGTTAAGGGCATACTCACTATTTGCAGTACTATTACAGTTTTGTGCTCTGCAAACATAAGAATTTGGATTGATTCTCTTTTGTGTGATTCTCATGAAAAAAGGAAAATGATACATGGTGCATCTATAATTTTCAATGCTGCATTATCATATACATTCCCACCAGGAGAGAACTTCTGATTAACTAAGCGTCAATGGGAACCCAATCTTGAATTTAAATTTTACATGTCTGATGACTGGAACAATACTACACAGACTAGCTTCTGGAACATAAACCTTGTTTCCTCTCCAATACCTACATGTTTTTGGTATTGAGAACTGTAGGACGTGCTCACATGGTAATACAATTTTTGACCTGACACCTCCATGTCACAGTGTCTGGTTGAGTTGCCATTCTCAACGGCAGGAGTATTCCTAGAAACCTTTCTTACATGCAGATGGCCAGCAACCTCTTAACTATACAGGTGGTCCCCGACTTAATGATGGTTCTACTTAAAATATTTTGACTTTATGATGGGTTTATTGGGGGTATTAAATGCATTTTCCACTATGATATTTTCAACTTATGATAGGTTTATTGGGGTGAGTAACCCCATGGTAAGTTGAGGAGCATCTATATATGAAAGTGACCCCAAGCCACATAAATGTATATCATGTAAACACAACCCCACTCAATTTCCCTTAAGTCAGATTGCACAAATGCCTGTGGTCACACCAATGACTCTCAACATGAGGGGAGATAAGATATTGTGGCAATCTGGGGGCCAGCCCATGGCTCATTTGGGAGAGTATGATGCTGATAACACCAAGGCCATGGGTTCGGATCCCTATACAGGGCTGGCCAGTTAGCTCACTTGGGAGAGTGTGGTGCTGACAACACCAAGTCAAGGGTTAAGATCCCCTTACCGGTCATCTTTTTGAAAAAAAAAAAAAAAAGATGTAGTGGAAATCTGAATAGAAAGAGACAATCATAGCTAAAATATCTTACTTTTGAAAATTTTACAAAAGCATACAGTACATGTGAGTACATCACTAGGCCCCATCCCAGGACATTAAAAGTGGGCCCTATGTATCTGAAGAGTCCTTAAACTCAAGCTTCAATAATTTAACACTAAATTCACTTCTTGGTGAAATGGTTCATAGGATGGATTGCTCTTAGCAAATCTTTTACTATGACCTTGGGCTGTTTACTTGAGATTTAGGCATCCACTTATGCTGAACTCCAAGTGGAGATAAGACAAGCCTCTCTGTAGAACTGAGGGATGAGTGGTTATGAGTCAGAAGGTTTTCAAGAGGGAATTAAGTGCTCTGCGTCTGTGAGGTGTATGGTCTTGGTGCTGGGTGCTGAGAAGACAAATAGCCCAAGACATCTTTCTTGCTTTCAGGGAGTTATGACACATCCCTAAATTTACAAAGAGCATTATGAAGAGAGGCAGAAGTGACAGGCTGTGTGTGCTGGAGAAGGATGTAGGGAGAACTGGGTCATCACCAGTGGCCTTCCAGAGAAGGCTGGCTTTGAGGTGAGCCTGGAAGAGCAGGGAAATGTTTAAATGCAGAAGAAGGAAACTTGAACAAGAAATGGGTAAGATTTCTCCTGATCAGCACCTGTTGAGCAACAGCCTGGTAGGAGGCTCTGTATTAAGCACGAGGTGTGGAGAAGGAGACAGAGGCAGTAAAGTCTGAGACAAGAAGCACTTTCTAGAGGAACCCAGAAGTGAGATTGAGGTTGGTGGGCAGGCAGCATGCCCATGCCTTTCCTCTTACATGGTGAAAACTCTGGACGTCATCAGCAGGCTTTTGAAAGAGCTGAATGAAAGAGAAAACCATAATTTTATGATATGTTCCCTGTGCAATAAGGGTCGTGAGAGACCTCTGGTTTCTTTCTTTCTTTTTTTTTTTTTTTAAAAGATGACCGGTAAGGGGATCTTAACCCTTGACCTGGTGTTGTCAGCACAACGCTCACCCAGTGAGCCAACTGGCCATCCCTATATGGGATCCAAACCCGTGGCCTTGGTGTTATCAGCACCACACTCTCCCGAGTGAGCCACGGGCCGGCCCCAGACCTCTGGGTTCAAGTTAGGGATTTCCCTGACTGAGTCTGCTCCTGGTGTTATTGCAGGAGGTTGTAAAGGAAACTTTTGGAAATGGGAAGCTGAAATAAAGTTTCTTGGCAGGGAGGGGGGCTGGTTAGGGTGAGTGTTAGCGTGACTGAAGTATTAAAGCCTGGGAGATTCTGCATTGTGGTTCTACAGCTGGAGAGAACCTGTGGGTGGGGAGGCTGCGGCTGCATGCACAAGGATAAGGTTCAGCTGCTGTGTTGACTCTTCACCTCAATCTGGAGTGATGCTATTGAGTTATCTGTAAAATGTCTCAATGAGCAAATGCAAACCTGCAAAATGACCCAGGGAAGAATTTTTTTTAAAGTATGTGTTTTTATGTAATTAACTTTTTTTCTTGAACATAGTACTTATAAGATAAATACAATATATCTCTCTGCCTTTAGCCTTCACTAGATGTTAGTTCATGAGGGCAGACCTTGTATTCTCAGTGCTTAGCATTTGGTAGATGCTCAGTAAATTCTTGTCAGTAAATGCATATGAATGAATCAAGTAGAAGCACTGTCTCAGGTGAGAGGTTTACAACAGAGGAACACATAATAATTATTTCCCTTATTTGTGTAATGAATTCCAATGTGGTCAATAAATTTTTTTTCTTCCATTAAGAATATAATGGAATATATAGAGAAATTTGGGAGAATTAACTGGGCTAGTATTAATCCAGCTATTGGCTACTATTTAAAGGACATAGAATGGGTTCTTCCTCCCACAAATAAGGATTTGCTGAAAAAATAGAAAAAGATAAAATGTTGAGAACCATAATTGTTAATAAATACACGTAAAAGGTGTTAACGTTTTTCTTGGAATGGAAGCTCCATTGTCTTCACTGAAAATACATTTCATTTTGTGCATGCATATGTTTTTGTTTAGACCATCTGCAGATGTATTCAGCCAAAGCTGATGGAAACACAACATCATGCCGAGAGCCCATAAACACTTCTTTTGTTGCCTTCGTAACAAAGCTAATTTTGCTAACTTTTATACTCATATGCCACTCTTCTGCCATTATTATGGTTTTAAAATAAAACATTGTATGTATAAATATCACAGAGAAATGATGCCACTTTATGATTTTGATTTTTACATAATCTAATAACATATTTTTAAAAGTTATTTATATACAGCTAAAATTTGAGTGTCTGTAGGCAATATGTTGTCTTCTCCATGTGGTATTGTGGATTATTTAGTTGAGCAATCTCAGTTATTTCTTTTATTTCTAACTCCCTTTTTATAAATGGAGTTCTATGTAGACATTTTTAAATACAAAATTTTATTAGCCAGTGATATAAAATATAGTTTTGTGAAAGGCTAGTGCAAGAGGGAAGCTAACTTTAAAATCTAGTAGAACAAGACAAAATAAAATAATTTTTAAGTGAACTGTATTTCATAGCAACTTTTGTGAAGTAACTGTATTTGCTAAATAGTTTTATTTTGGTACAAATTGTCAGGCAAAAACAGTACTAGTATATCAGATTAAAAGAAAAAAACAAACAAACCAGGCTTGACTTTTTGAATTGCAAACATATAAAAAGAACTGATGTTGATTGTCAGCATCAAACCCATACTGCCTGTGGCCAGTTTTATGTTTTCATGTGTTAATTTTAGTCAACATTTTAGACGATTCAGGTTGTCAAATGCAATAGTTGAGAAATGACACTGGATTATGAATCTGCTAAGGACAAACCAAGAAGCTGTAGGACAGCAGGGATGTGAGACTTTTGACTTCCTCTTCTGGAAATCTTTTCATCTTAAAACCTATTATGAGAATCTTTCTTATGGAGATCCTGCTTAGAAAATGTTGACCAAAATCATAATGTCAAAATGTCTTTAAAATCTAGGCATCTGAATGTTGACTATGATAAACTATCCATATAGCTTATCTTAGAAGAAAACCAATTTTCTTTCAGCACCTTCTAACAATGCAGCCATCTGGCTCTGTGTAATAATGACAGGATCTCTTAATTTGATGTTATCAAAATGCTGATCCACAAAGCTTCCAAGGAAAAGATTGCCTCTTTTCTTACCCCAACCGAAAGGTGTTTACTAGATTTAAGACCCTAGACCAAAATTATCTTCTAAAGAATATGGCATTTTCTTTGATTAATACTTCAGGTTGATGATACTAAAATGGCAATGTTTTCATCAATGTCATTATGCCACCATGCTGTCAGACATTCTGGAACACACTTGACCGTTTGAGAAATTACTGCATTCGTATCCATTTATTGCTTTGAAATGATTGAGGCAATCATACAAAATGAAATATGAAGTTTTATTTACACTTGAGACTGTCAAACTTCTCTGCCTTTTTTTTTGTTGATAATTTAGAAAATATTTTTGAAATGCTGTTTTGGGGTGGCTGTACAAGCAGTTTGTGTTAAGAGACACAGTAAAGGGTATAGAAAGTTCTAAAAGATGAGAGATCTTTTAACCACCCACGCATTAAGTCAATTTTATTGCTAGCTTAAAAAAATAAATAAATAAGTATGCTACTCAAGGTAATTATTTATTTTGCAACAAACATTTAAGATGTTGTCTTCAAAAACATTTCTTTTAGAAAAAGAGGATAAATATATATGTAATGTTTGATATATACTTACCGGATAAATAACACATTATATTTATTTTAGATTTCCATTTTTTTTTTCCTTTTTGTCTTTTTTCGTGTCCGGCAACGGACCACAACCCTCAGTGTTGCGCCTGTACCGGACCGGGACTGGCAACGGGATTGCAACCCTCGGTGCTGCGCCCGCCCCTCGCTCAGCCAGTGAGCGGGAACCGGTCTGTATGTGGGATCCGAACCCTCGGCAGGAGCGCCGCCGTGCTCCCAAGCGGCGCACTGTAGCAGTGCGCCACCGGGCCGGCCCTAGATTTCCATTTTAAAGATTTGTTACAGGTAAGTGTCTCCTTCTTGTAAATAGGCTCTAAGTGATTATTTGGACCCAATGAAAACCAGAGAATCAGTAGACCAATGCATTTCTATATGTCACCTGCTTGGAAAGAAGTGCTGTAGGTTGTATAAAGATAAAATGGTGATAGAAAGTTATCATATTTTGCATAGATATCCTAAAATGTTTTCCTACATGATTTTTAAGGAATAGTCTTTTTGTGGTTTATTAGCCATGGACAGTTCTTCCAGAAGGGGGCTTTTCCCTGCTTCCATCAATCAGCAGTTACTTGTTGAATTCCACTATATGCCAACAGTAGACTGATCATGTGAAGACCTGTTCTCTAAGGTCTCTAAGTTTAGGTGGACCTTTCAGACCTTATTTTTTTTTTTTCTGGCATCAACATCATATTCAGCTGTGAGGGCCTTCAGGAAGGGTAAATCAGGATTCTCCAAGTATTTGCTCATGAACAGACATTTCTGCATTCCTGAAATCTTACAATCACTAAGGAGGATATAATAATCTTGGCATAGAGTAATTGCACAACAAATATTTGTTGAATGAATCTTCATAGTTTGGCTGAGGGTATTGGCCATGGAAGGAATGTGTAGTGGCTGTTCTGCTCAGCTGCCATGCAATTGTGGGGAGAGGAGACTGTAGCCAAGTCCAGTGGCTTGTCAGTTGTCAGGTGAGTCCTAGAAACTGAGGAGCTAGTCACCTTCTACTAGGAAGAGTCTTAAGGCCAAAGGGTGACTATGAGAACAACTCTGATTCCTGAAAGGGCAGAGAAGAAAACGGAAGTGGAAATTAAATCCTGAAAGGGCAGAGAAGAAAATGGAAGTGGAAATTAAAGGGCCCATAGTGAGACAGAGAGAGGGCAAGAAAAAACAAAAACTAAAACAAAGTCTAAAACCATCAATAGGACATGACATCATGTATTGGCTTCACCTAGAATGAGCTGTATTTGAGGTTCGAAGACAAAACTTAAGCTTTAATTCTGCTTCTAACTGGCTTTATGACTAAGTGCACTTAACTTATCTGGATGGCACATCAGAATCATATGGGCAGACTTCTTACACCTGCGTATTCCTGGGCTCTACACCACAGCTATTCAATCAAAATTTCTTGGGTTAGGACCAGGGAATATTTATTCATTCATTTGTTGTTTATTTATTTGCTAAAAATAATTTTATTGAGATAGAATTTACATAAAATAAGACATATCCATTTGTTTTTTATTTTTTGACAGTTTTTTTTTTATTGAAACATAATTGATTATACACATATGTGGGGTACAGATTTTAATATCAATAATGTGTACAATATGTGGTGATCAAATCAGGATAATTAGTAAACTCATGTTCACAAATCGTAATCAATATTTGTGACCCTCAACCTATTTCTTACTAACCAATTTCCCCTCTGCCTGCCTATTTCCCACCTCTAATAACCACAGTTCTTTTCTCTCTCTCTTTTTAAAATTTTTTTTCTCTCTCTCTTGTTTTAAAGTTCAGTGGATTATGATGGCTTCTTTCTTTCTTTCTATTTATTTATTAGCTCCCACTTATGAGTGAGGACATGTGGTTTTTCTCTTTCTATGCCTGACTTATTCCACTTAACATAATTTTCTCTAAGTTCATCCATGCTGCTGCGAATGGCAGAATTTCATTCTTGGGCCAGCCCGGTGGCGCACTGGAGAGTGTGCCGCTTGGGAGCGCAGCGGCGCTCCCACCGAGGGTTCGGATCCCATGTGGAGACCGGTTCCTGCTCACTGGCTGAGCGCAGTGCGGGTGCAACACTGAGGGTTGCGATCCCGTTGCCGGTCAGTAAAAAAGACAAAAAGAAAAAAAAAAAAAAAGAATTTCATTCTTTTTGCTTGTTTTTTTATGGCCGAGTAGTATTCCATTGAGTATTTATACCACATTTTCCTTATCCAGTTGTCTGTTGATGGAAATTTATGTTGGTTCCAACTCTTGGCTATTGTAAATACAGCTGCAATAGACATGGGAGTGCAGCTATCCCTTTGACATGATGATTTCCATTTCTTTGGGTATATACCCAGCAGTGGAATTGCTCGATCATA
The DNA here is from genome assembly GCF_000696425.1 of Galeopterus variegatus. Classification (NCBI taxonomy): domain Eukaryota; kingdom Metazoa; phylum Chordata; class Mammalia; order Dermoptera; family Cynocephalidae; genus Galeopterus; species Galeopterus variegatus. The sequence goes on along the minus strand of NW_007730272.1, from coordinate 98,279 downwards.
TGGCAGTTCTGTCTGTAGTTGTCTGAGGAACCTCCATACTGTTTTCCACAATGGCTGCATTAATTTACAGCCCAACCAACAGTGCAGGAGGGTTCCCCTTTCTCTGCATATTCACCAGCATTTGTTATTCTCTGTCCTTTTGATATTAGCCAGTCTAACTGGGGTGAGATGATTCCTTAGCATGGTTTTGATTTGCATTTCCCTGATGCTGAATGATGTTGAGCATTTTTTCTTGTGTCTGTTGGCCATTTGTATATCTTCCTTTGAGAAATGCCTATTAAGATCGTTTGCCCATTTTTTAATTGGTTACTTGTTTTCTTACTGTTAAGTTGTTTGCATTCTTTGTATATTCTGAATATTAATCCTTTGTCAGATGCATAGTTTGCAAATATTTTCTCCCATTCTGTAGGTTGTATTTCCTCTCTTCTTTTTTAGTTAGCCTAACTAATGGTTTGTCAATTTTGTTTATCTTCTCAAAAAAACCTTTTTGTTTCATTGATCATTTGTATCTTTTGAGTCTATATTTCATTTAGTTCTGCTCAGATCTCAACAATTTCTCTCTGTCTACTAATTTTTGGATTGGATTCTTCTTGTTTTCTAGTTTTTCTGAGGTGTAGAATTAGGTTGTTTATTTGAATTTTTTCTATTCTTTTGATGTAAGTGTTTTTTGCAATAATCTTCCCTCTTAATACTGCTTTTGCAGTATACCACAGGTTTTGGTCTTTATTTTCATTAGTTTCAAGAAATTTTTTGATTTTCCATTTGATTTCTTCTTGGACCTATAGGTCATTTAGGAGCAAGTTGTTTAATTTCCATGTATTTGTATAGTTTCCAGAGTTTCACTTGTTATTGATTTCTAGTTTTAATCCATCGTGGTCTGAAAAGATACTAGAGATGATTTCAATTTTAAAAAATTTTGAGACTTGATTTGTGACCTAACATGTGGCCTACCCTGGAGAATGTTCCATGTGTCAAAGAGAAGAATGTGTATTCTGTATTCGTTGGATGAAATGTTTGTAGATATCTGCCAATTCCAATTGTTCCAATATGTCATTTAAATCCTATGTTTCTCTGTTGATTTGTTGCCTAGATCATCTGTCCAATGTCAACAGAGGGGTGTTCAGGTCCCCAACTATTATTGTACTAGAGTCTATCTCTTTCTTTAGGTCTAAGAGTGTTTGCTTTATATATCTAGGTGCTCCAGTGTTGGGTGCATACATATTTATGATAGTTATGTCTTCTTGCTGGATAGATCTGTTTATCATTATATAGTGGGCTTCTTTGTCTGTTTCTATGGTTTTTGGTTTAAAGTCCATTTTGTCCAGTATAAGAATAGCTACTCCTGCTTGTTTTGGTTTCCATTTGTGTGATATATCTTTTTCCATCCCTGCACTATTGGTCTGTGTGTTTCTTTACAGGGGAGATGAGTCTCTTATAGACAGGATATAGTTGGGTCTCGTTTTTTAATCCAATTGGTCATTCTGTGTCTTTGAGTGGAGTATTTAATCCATCTACATTTAGGGTTGTTATTGAAAGGTATTGTCTTACTCCTGACATTTAATTGCTTTTCATATGGTTGATTTGAATATCTTTTGTTCCTTTCTTTCCTTTTTATTGTTTGTGTTCAGTGTTCATTGGTTTTTGTGGTGGTATGGTATAGTTTCTTTTTGTTTCTCATTTGCATATTTGCTCTACCAGTGGTGTTTGTTTTTTCTCATGTATTCATGGTGGTAATTATCATTTTTTGAGTTCCAGGTGCAGGACATCTTTAATGAGTTTTTGTAGAGCTTGTCATCTGGTGGTGATCTACCGTAGCTTTCATTTGCCTGGGAAATACACTATTTACCCTTCATTTCTGAAGGTTGGCCTTGTTGGGTACAGTATTCTTGGATTGCAGTTTTTTTTTTTTCTTTTAGTACTTTGAATATATTATCTCAATCTCTTCTGGCCTGTAGAGTTTCTGTTGAGAAGTCTCCTATTAGTCTGATGGGGCCTCCCTTACAGGTGACTTGAACTTTTGCTGTTTTTAGGATTCTCTCTTTGATTTTGAGTTTTGCCAGTTTTACTATAATGTGTCTTGGGGAGGACCTTTTTGGATTGAACCTGTTGGGGACCTTTGAGCCTTTTGGATCTGGAAGTCTGTAACTCTATAAATACATATTTTGGGCTATTATGCATTGAATATGTTTTCAATGCCTTTTTCTTCTCCTCCACCTCTGGAACACCCATTATTCAAATGTGTGTGTGTTTAACGTGGTCACTGGACCAATTTTCTTAAATTCTAATGAAGAAACAGATGGGTTTGTGAAACTACTAACCAAGATCAGAAAAATAATGAGTTATAAGAGACTGAATAAAGAGATGAAGAATAATTATGTGTTTTTACAGTTTCTTTATTTTGAAACATTGCTGATTCTTCTAATTAAGTTTTTGTTTTCCAGATTTACGAAAACTTTTTTTTTTGTCTTTTTCCGTGTCCGGCAACGGATCGCAACCCTCAGTGTCGCCCCCGTACCGGACCGGGACCGGCAACGGGATCGCAATCCTCGGTGTTGCTCCCGCGCCTCGCTCAGCCAGTGAGCGGGAACCAGTCTGTATGTGGGATCCGAACCCTCGGCGGGAGCACCGCCGCGCTTCTCAAGCGGCGCACTATAGCAGTGCGCCACCGGGCTGGCCCCATGCTAGTTCTTATAAGTTTCTTTCTTCTTCTTCTTTTTTTGCCTGATCATTTATTTCAAAAAGACTATCTTCGAGATCAGAAATTCTTTCTTCTGCTTGCTCTAGCCTGCTTCTTATGCTCTCAATTGTATTTTTATTTCATTGAATGAGTATTTAAGCTCTAGGAGTTCTGCTAAATTCTTTTTTAAAATGTATTTATCTTGGACCGAGCCCGTGGCACACTCGGGAGAGTGCGGCTCTGGGAGCGCAGCCACGGGTTCAGATCCTATATAGGGATGACTGGTGCGCTCAAAAAGGACAAAAAAAAAAAGTATTTATCTCTTTGTGAATTTCCTCTTTCAAGTCCTGAATTGTTTTTCTCATTTTATCATGTTCTCTAACTGAGTCTTCTTGGATCTCACTGAGTTCCTTTAAGATTTTTATACTTGGAATTCCTTTTCAGACATTTCAAAGGGTTTCTTGGTCTGCAAGGTCTGGTACTTGAGAACTATTGTATTCCTTTAGTGGTGTCACATTTCCTTATTTTTTCATATTTCTAGTCTCTCTACATTGATGTCTAGTCATCTTGTAGTGCAGTTGCTTCTTCTGTTACTCTGAAGCGGGCTTTGAGGAGAGAGATGTCCGCCTGTAGATGTGTTTTATATTGACCATTGAGTAGGGTGTTTTAGTATTGGTTCTGGATATATGCATATGCAGTAGTGTAGTCTCTGTGTGGGTACTTCTGCTGTATTCACTGTTGGAGTTGTGTGTTAGTGCCTACATGGTGTAGGCACTGGTGAACTTAATGATTTCTTGCTGGGGTCAGTGGCACACACTGTGTGGGGATGTTGAAGAAGTACATGAGCTCTTGAGGTTTTGGGTGAAGTTCCTGAGTGCCTTGTCACTCTTTGGCTGAGGTGGGTGACCATAGGTGGACTTGTTGGCTCCCCAGCTAGTGTTCAGTGACCCTGATGGGTGTATTGGGGTATACTGGGTCTTCTTGGCTTGAATGGGTGACACCAGATGAGGTTTCTCTTTCCTTGCTCCTATAGGTCAAGGCTTCTCCTGGTTTCTTTCCTCCCTTGGTTGTGGGATGGGTTGGTAGTGGCTGGGAATATTCTCCTATATGCTATTTTGCTATCCTAGGTTTCTGTATTCTCCAGGATCTCTGACTGTGTCTCTCCCTGGGTCAAGGCATTTTTGTGTGCTGTGTATGGGGTATAATTCCTCCTAGGATTTGGGCCACTAGAGTGTGGGTCTGCACTGGCTTTCCTCTTTCTGGTGGCTCTATTTGTGACCTTTCTTGTGTCAATGCATGGTGGCAGTGGTGGGTCCTACCCACAGTGAGCCTGACTGGTGAAGTGTGTTTGGCAGCTGATGGTGGCAGTGGTGGGAGCTATGCTGTTAGCAGTAGCAGCTGGAGTCCTGCACCCAGCTAGGCTGGCTACTGCTTCACCATCAGCAGGGAGTCCCACCTGCAGCCAGTCTGGCTGATATGATGGTGTGGGCGAGGATCCTGCACGTGGCTGGGCTGGTTGGTGTGATGATGGCAGTGGCAGCCATACTATAGGAGGCTATGGCAGTGGTTCCATGTGCAGCAGCTTGGGTGGGGGATTCCAAGTGCAAGTAGGGCTCACTGGTACAGTGGCATGGGTAGGGATCCCACACATGACTGGTCTCCCTGGTATGGTGGTGGCATAGACAGCTGTGAGAGCATGCTATAGGCAGCAGTGGCAGGGGGTCCCACACCCAGCCAATCTGGCTGCTGTGATAGCCATGGCTGCAGCTGCACTGCATGACACCATGGTGGGGGTTCCCGCACATAGCTTGGCTGAGTGGTGAGGCATCATGGGCAGGGATCCTGTGCGTGGCTGGTCTGGTCAGTGCTACAGCACTGGTGTGGATACCTATTGGAACTGGCAGTAGCTGGAGTCATGCTACAGGCAGCAGCAGTGTGAGGCAGCGTGGAATTCACTGTGAGAAGGCAGGTGACAGTCCTGGGACCCAACAATGTTACTGGTGAGTGTGGCTTTGGTAGTGGTGGGCCTTTTCTGGTCTTCTGCAGGAGGAACACATGCTGGTTTCTTCTAGTCTGACGTCTTTCCACAATTCCTCTGACATTTCCATTTAAAGTGTATAACTCAGTACATTTATGATCCCCAGAAGAAACCATATCTATTACCACTTACTCTCCTTTTCCCCCAAACTATCCTCTCCTCAGCCCTAGGCAACTACTAATCTACCTTATATCTCTATAGATTTGCCTGTTCTGGACTTTTCATATAATTAGAACCATACAACATGTGTTTTATTTGTGACTAGCCTAAGACAATGTTTTTAAAGTTCATTCACATCATAGTGTATATCAATAGTTTATTCATTTTACTGCAAGATAATATTTTATTATATGGATATACTGCATTTTATTTATCCATTTATCCATCTAGGGACATTTAGTTTGTTTTCAAGGAAATATTTATTTTTCTCAAAATCTTCCCTTGTGACTGAGGATCTGGAAATCATAGGTTAAGATAATTTTTGACTGTAATTTTGTCATCCTTTATCTCCTTGGTGATAAGAGCTTTCTCCTGCCACTTCCTCCTACTGAAAGGGGTGGTCTTAAGAACAAAACAATGCCCAAGGATGGTGAAGGTAAGAATGAGTCAAATTTTCCTTGGAACAGGGCTTATCTGCAACTTTTACTTTATTTGTATGTTAAGTTAATAATAAAAAGAACATGGTAGACTTGGCTTCACCTTGCTTATGGTTTTCCTCACAGAGATTATAATATACAAAGAGTTTTGATAAATTTCTGAACTCTCAGGAGTCATGTCTTGGGAAAATGCAGACAAAGACAAGTGAACTGTTGATCAATTATCAACTAGATGAATTATTATAAACACCCATGAACGATGGTGGGGGATCTCCTATTCTTCAGCAAGCCTTTGGTTTCTTTTTGACCAAGATGATTTTTCAACCCTTTGCTTTGCCTACTGCAATTAAGCCAAGATTCAGAGAGCCACAGCAATCACCAGAAAGTTTAATGGGAATAATCTTTTCTGGTATACAGGAAAATAGTGTGTGGGGAGTAGGGATGGGGGGGATAAATAGTCAGAGGGGCCTTGTCTCCTGATATATAGGAAGGATCTCAGGAGGTGGTGGATGTGATGACCTATTTTCTGGTCCTGAAACATTCATGACAAGAACATAAAATTTTACGCATTATCTTGTTAAATGTGATGTTTCTATTCATCTCTAAATGTGTAATGTGTAACAGTTTTACATATCTCAAAATCCTTTTTGCTCAAAACTGCTTTTTTTTTTCTTTTGATAGCTTTTGTTACTCTTTTGGATGCCTTTAGTTCAAAATGGTGACTCTACTTCACCTGGATAAGCATGCTCTAAGAATGACCAAGGGAGATGGGCTGCCCTGAATCATGGAATCCAGGAATTATCCAGATTCCCCAAAGTCTTTCTTTATGTACAACATGATAAAGAACTAACAGAAAAGAAAGGGAGAAGTAAGGAGGCTATACAGCAAAAAACCCACCTCATTTTCAAATCTTCAAAAACAGTCCTGTTTTCCGAATCTTAGAATCTTAGAACTCTTTAAGTTTCACCAAAAAAGAGTGGAGGAAATCCCAGGCACAGTAAGTGACTTTTATCCATGCTGACTCTTCAGCCAGTCCTCAGGAGAATGCATTCCACTTACATGGCCGAACCATTCTTTGACACACAGCAGTGCAGAGGTGACAGCAGGATGGGCTTTGGCTACAGACAAGCTTAGCTTCAAATCCTGTCTTTGTCTCATACTGGTTGTATAGTCTTGACAAACCACTTAAAAATGAGGATAATAAAGGAGGAGTTTTGCAGAATTTTTGCAGAATTAATCTGCAGAATTTTTCTGCAGATTAAATGAAATATAAAATATTCCCTTTCCATGTGCATGTTTCTATATGAGAAAATTGGTGATGACATTTTATTAATTTCTGAATTATCGTCTATGAAAATGAACGATTTGAAATAGCTACTTTTCAAGTTCTTTCTTACAAGAATAGAAATTTTACAAGGTTCAACCTAAATAATTTGAGATGAAATATCTATAAAGAACAGCTATTTCTAAGAATGTAAAATAATTAAAATTTGTCTCCTTGCCTGTAACTACCTTTTCTGCTACCCAAATTCTATTTACTTGGTATTAATATTTATTTCAGTTTACTGTGTAAACATTATTTACTGACAAAAAACATTAAATTGCTTTTTCCAAACCTTTATTACTTACATATAAGAACAGAATGTTAGCTTGTTTTTCAGGGCTGTGGGACATTTAATTAAGATACTTTTCTTTGTTCTCAGAGGCATTTATAACTTAATTCATCTCAATGCCCACCAGTGTTAAGGGTTCCACCTATTATGTGTCATAAAACCAGAGACGATTGCTAGAGTCATGAAATAAGCATCCAACTACATGTATGGAAATACAAAAATTATAATTTACAATGGAAATGTAGACATGTTAAAACTGTCACTCATTTCTTATTCATAATCATTTATTAAATTCTTAAATATGAATAGTGCTGTTTGAGAAAACTTATGTACCTGCAGACAAAAGAGCCTCTATTGTTAGAGAGAAAGGTCTTGGATGAGCATAAGTAACAACTTTAATGTGCAGGTCAATCACTTGAATCCAATGCATATTTTTAATTTCTCAACACAGTATATGAAAGGATATATGGGTTAGCTTTATTTTAAACATTCTGAAAAATTAGTTGAGAATGCACTTTTTATGGATGTTGAAAAGCTAATCAGTTAATTGACAAAAATCTTCCTTGGATATGACAAGAGAACCAACTCATCTTCGGAGATGATGAGATAATGCACCTTTGCATAAGAACAAAATGGCTATAGACATGATAAATTGAATATAAATATTACATGTTTGTAAATTTTGTAGGATTTTTTTAACTCTTCAATTCAGCTTCAATTAAAGATTATTTCTAACTTTTTACCTTTAAAGTAATAAAATATAACAACCTTCAGTGGTTGCCTTTTTTCTCTTCTTGAAGTCATACATTTGCACAAAGAAAATGTGAAAAAAGTAGAAACTCATGTTTGTAGTTTGAGTAGCTCAATAATTTTAGGGTAAATAAAAGGCAATTTAAACCCTGTCAATCACTGGGAATAAATGATAGGGAACCTAACTAAAAAATAGAAATAATTTATCTAAACTAGACATCTAACTTGCATCTCTCATATTTTTCACCATCAAACTGCTAGATAACTTCAAACTGTTTCACTTGGAAGCCTCAGGCATACTTGCACAAACATTCTGTGCATCTTCAATAATTAAGTGATGCTGTAATCCCATTGATATAGGTAAAATGTATGAAAAATAAAAACTCAATAGCAATTCCTAAAGGCACATCTTAGGTGATTATGCACAGGAAGTGGAATAATGTTTAGAGCGTTTAGCCCTCAAATCTATCTGCAAAGGGAGGAAAGGTGGTTTTTTTTAAAAAACACAACTATCCAGATTGATAAAAGGCACCAAAAAGTAGTTCCCCATTCCATTTCACAGGTTTTTTAAGAACCAATCTATTTGTCTCATTCTAGGCCTGCATATGAAGCTCTTAGCCCAGGGCATGTGTCAGAATTACTGTCCCCATAGACTAAATTCATAGAGTCCCTTAGAGACTCATTAATTTAAATATTCTAACAGACTGGCAAATGTTGAGATGTAATTTGCTTTTCAAATAAATAACCATTAAATTCAAGCCTTTGAAAAAATGGAATTCTGAGGTCTGTAATTTCTACATAATGAGTAAACAGATAGATAAAACAATTAGAGGAAAACATAACAAAGCAAAATACCAGAGGAAACATGTTTCATAGTGAAAAAGATAATAACTAGTCTTTCACATTTGTTTCCTCTGACAATAATTCTAATTAATTACTAAATTAGAACCTGAAGAACATTATGCTATGTGAAATAAGCCAGACACAGAGAGATAAACATTGTATGATTTCACTCATATGTGGATTCTAAAAAAGTCGAATGATAGAAGCAGAGAGTAGAAGGGTGTTTGCCAAGGGCTAGGGATGGGGGAATTGGGGAGATGTTGGTCAAAGGACATACAGTTTTAGTTTTAAGATGAGTAAGTTCTGGAGGCCTAATGTACAACGTGGTGACTATAGTTAATACTAAGGTATGAATTGTTTACTTGAACTTTCAAAGAGAGCAGATGTTAAGTGTCCTCATCACACACACACACACACACACACACACACACACACACACACACACACACACACATAAATGGTAACTATGGGTTATGGTGATGGATGTGTTCATTAACCTGACTGTGGCAGTCAGTACACAATGTATATGTATATCAAATCCTCACTTTGTTTACCTTGAACATATACAATTTTTATTTGTCCATTAAATATTTTAAAATAAATTTTCTTTTTTTTTCTTCTTAATTCTGTGTTTCAAAAGACTTTCTGCATGCTGGGCATTGTTGTTATTTTTCAGTCTCTGTTGAAAAAGTGATGTACATCCTGATTTCTGCCACCTTTGTCCAGTTTGAACTTCATTTGTGTAAGGCAGTGACTTTGGGGAATGGCCTCCATGATGCAGGCCATAGCTTGACTTGGCTCAGGCTGTCTACGAGGCATGACAAATAAAATCTCTGTGCTTAAACTCTGCTGTGGATTCAAATGTTCAAAATAGATAGGCTATTCAGAAGCTTCTCAAACACGTTATATCCTCTAACACTACCAGAAATCATTGACAGCCACCAGATAGAGAGCTGTTTTCTTCATTTTTTTTTGTTATTCGTTTCATATTTCAATGTTTCTGACTCTACTCATTGAAGCACCCATTAATCTGGCCTCACCATTTACAGAAAAAAGAAGGGAGAATTCTTTGTAATATCATTATAGTTTCCCCTCTGAGATTTAAAATTCTAGGTTGCAATTGAAAGAGGCTGTGGGCTGTCTTTTTGTAGCCTTAGAAAAGCCTCAAAAAGAATCCCCTCACTGTGCAAGGAGACACAACACTGCCTGGGTAAGGCCAACTAAGCTGTTAAGTTCATTCCTTTGTCATTCTCAAAAGTCATCATTATTCCACATCTGTTGCCAGCCGACATTTTCCCAGTTGAAAGGAAAACAGAAAAAAGCATAAAAAACATTCTTGGGCTTCAAATAGCTCTTGCCAAATGTGTTTTTATTTTGCTATGAGCACAGGAATAAGATAAACAAAAGTGGAATAACTCCCCCAAATGTGTGAGTATATGTAGGAAAATGAATTGCTAGCATTTTTGTTTCAATACAGAACCATAGAATTTACAGCAGAAGGTGACTTTAAAAATCTATTGATTCAATTCTCTTGTTCTATCTGTGAAAAATTAAGCTAAATTATAAAGAATTAAATCTGTAAAGAATAAATCTGTAAAGATTAAACTGGAAAACTAAATGCCAGATAAATTAAGCAAAATATGCCAAATTTCATAGCTACTTCACTCAGTCATTTCTTCGTTCATTCATTTGCTTATTCTGTACATTCACTCATTCCTTCATTTACTTAAAGAATAGTTAAAGGCAGCCCTTCTATGATGGATGAGCTAGGTACTGGCAGGCAGGGATGAGATAAACATGATGGTTATGGTTCCTGCTCTTCCTTACAGTCCAGGGGACTAAACTAGTCTTGTTATTTGCTGATCTAAAACAACAAAAAAATGAGTATCTCTTTTAGAGTGTATTCATTTAGACCATTCTAAATGAAGACAGAATGCAGTGAGTGTTATAGGTTCAAACTACAATAACACTCAGATCTGAACAAGGGAAAAAGGGGGTGGGTTCTGAGATATGGAAATTTAGAAAAACCGGATGGGATTCTGAAGGAATTAATCTGGAATGCAAAGTTTAGAGGTAGATAAGCTAGAAGGAAAAGGTGGTTGGTGAGGATTCCGTTCCCTTAATAGGATTCTGTGCTCTATGTTTTGAGTACTAGAGAGCAGCAAAAGATTTCTTTCTGAAGACAGGGAGGTGATAAAAGTTGTTTCTTATTTTTGCCTAATTGTCAGCTGGGAATGGAGGATGCCCCTTGAAATCTATTTCAATTACCTTTAATTCTTTAATCTGCTGTCACAAAGGTGGATAGCCCTGTCAAGATTTCTGCAAGGTTGGCCTGCTTGCAGGAGATCAACCCTGATGTGAAACTCAGTCACTTCTTTGGTTTGCAAAGAAAAAAAAAATCATTCATATTAAGTCTTTGAATTTAGTAGGTAGATTACCTAAAGACCTTTTGGTGTAAGGAGGATTGGGTGGGGGATGAGGAGCGTTTACCTATTTACCATCACCTGTATTCTTTGTTCTCTTTCCTCCACCTCATCTCCTCACCTACTCCCTGCTGGCTAGTCCTTAACCTCTAACTCATTTCTCTATATCACATAGAACTGTTTCCTTGCTGAAGTACTGACACCAGGAGAGGAAGTGTAGGACAGCAGTTGAGAGTCCAGCTCCAATCCCAGCTCTGCTGATATTGGTTACGTAAATTATGTAGCCTCTCTCAAGCTCCATACATCCTCATCCATAAAACAGAGAAAATAACAGGATCTACCTTGTATAGTTTTTGAACTGGTTTAAAGATATAGAGCTTATCAAGCCTAGTACATAGTAAATGCTCAATATATATTTTAACTTTGCTATTATTACTTCTATTTACACTTATCAATAAATGTTTAAAATTATTTAATTGTTTAAAATCAGAGTAATACATATATAATTCAAAAGCCCTTTAATGAAAAAATCTCTGCCTTCTGCCCTATCCCTCTTCCTCCCAAACTGTGAGTGTCCCTTTCCAAACTAACTTCTCTTTCTTCTGGTATACTGCTCTTTATTGATTACAAATGTTAGACATTACCTCAGTATGAAAGATGAAGTTTTTAGCATTTTTATCTCACCCTCCCCTACCCCACTTTCTCTTGCTCTCTCATCTTGGTATTTTTATAGCACAATTTTTGGCAAATCAATATTTAGAATTTACTTTGTTGTGATCAGGTAATTATCATTCACTTGGAACCACATATATGTTGTGATATTTTCTTCTCTACAACTTATTCTTGCTGGATTTAATTTTTGCCTTATGTAGTAAATTAAATTATTGTTCAGGCAATGTTCATCCTCTCCCATCTCTATAGGAAGAATCTACTTCTCTCCCTCTTTGATTTTGGCTATATGATTTGCTTTGACCAATGGGATGTTAGCACGTGTAATGCAGCAAGTATTTGACATGTGCTCGTGTGACGGGCTTGCCATCTCTGTGCCTATGCCTGCCATTGACTGGCTGAGACCATGCTCTGAGGTCACTTCCTGGCTCAATGGGGGTGAAAGACACATTGAACACCCAGATTCAGCCAGGCCCAGCCTAGATAAGCTGCTCCCTCCATCCCACCCCAAAACAACAACCCAAAGACCCATGTGAAGTATACTGCTGTATGAAATCTAGTGGGTGATTCTTGTCTTAGTTCATTCGGGCTACTGTATCAAAATACCTTACACTGTGTAATTCATAAACAACAGAAATTTATTGCTCACAATTCTGGAGGCTGGGAAGTCCAGCATCAGGGTGCTAGCAGATTTAGTGTCTTCTGGGGTCCCATTCCAAATAGATGATACCTTCTTGCTGTGTCCTCACATGGAGGAGGGGTGTAAAAGCTCCCTTAGGCCTCACCTCCTAACACCTCTGCACCTTCAGCATGTAAATTTCGGAGGAACACAGACATTCAGACCATAGCAATTTGTATACAACAAAAGCCAGCTCCTACATATATTTTTTATTATTAGTTTTCTGCTTCACAATTAATAATAATCTTTCCAAATATCAATAGGTTTGCAAAACTACTAAGAATAATGCTTTTTTATATCATTAAACACAATGGGACTTTTAGTAGTGTTTTGTTTTTTTAAACCTGGAGACACTTTACCTGGAGCCCTTTATTTTCCTATGCTAATCCGAAATGGTTGTTTTCTAGGCTTAATGAACAGCTGTCTTCCTGAAACTTCCTCACCTTTCTCCCACTTTGGGTCCTCTGTTTTCTGTACTCAATGTCTTTTTGTTTTTTGATTGACTCTCTTGTTTTGATGAAGCATACTTCCAGTAGCTCTCTTAGGAAGGGTACAAGGAAGACAGTGTCAGGCTTTGCTCATTTGAAAAAGGTCTTATTCTAACCCTGACCTTTGATTGATTTTTGGCTGGGTATGGAATTCTAGATTGAAAAATCATTTCACTCAAAATCTGATGACATTGCTCTAGTGTTTTCTAGCTTCCAGCACTGCTGTTGAACAATGTTATTTTGTTCTGATTCTCTTTGTTGATTTGTGTAGCTGTTTTTCTTATTAGAACTCATGATAATCCTCTCTTTATCTCTGGTATTCTAGAATTTCATAATGCTAAGACTTTGCGTTGTCCCCCTTTGTGAGCTTTTTTAAGGAAAATATTTTTCTTTTCAGGTCTTAGAAATTTTGTTTTGATCATTTTGTCTCCTCCATCTTCTAAGTTTTAACTCTACCATTTCTAGGAGAAATTAGATTGGATATTGGATTTCTTGAATTGGTCTTTAGATTTTTTACTATTTCCTCTTCTTTCTTTGCATTTTTATTTCACTTGCTGGAAGATTCCCTATGATGTTCACTCCTGCCACTTCAATTGAATTTTTAAATCTTTGGCTCTCATTTTTTAAATTTGCACTCCTCCAACCCTTTTATCATTGCATAAAAGAGGAAGTCCCGTTCTTATTTCATGGCTGCACTGGTTTTCTTATTTCTCTGATGATAAATATTCTAGGTATTTAATTATTTGTGGAGAAGCTATTTTGTCTGTATATCTTTTTCTGTTTCTTTCAAGACTTGTTTGTCTATTTTATTGCTATCTTTTACACTAGAGACTTCCCCTCCTGAAGAGATTTGAAGCCCCTGTGTGGTGCTTGTTAACTAGTGGACTTCTGTGTAGGTTGATTGGAAGGGACCCAGCCATATCTTCAGAAGACTCATTACTACCAGTACAGATAGTATATTAGTCTGTTCAGGCTGCTATAACAAAATACCATACACTAGGTGGCTTAACCTACAGAAGTTTATTTTCTTATTGTTTCTAGATCAAGTTTCCTGCTGATTTGATTCCTGCAGAGGGCTTTCTTTTTGACTTGTAGATAGCCACCTTCTCACTGCGTCCTCACATGGTAGAGAGAGCTCTTTTTATTAGGGCACCAGCCCTACAGAATTAGGGACCTGCCCTTACAACCTCAATTAACCTTTATCACCTCCTCAAAGGAGCTGTCTCCAAATATTGTCACATTGAGAGTTAGGGCTTCAACCTATTCATTTGAGGAGAATGCAAACATTCAATCTCTAACACATAGGTTGCACTCCCTGAAACCAATCTATTTCCCAGAGAGAAATTCTTCAATTTACTGCTTGGAGTGTGGGTGTTAAAAGTCTAGCTTCCAGCATTTTTGAATCTTGGTATTCCAAGGGGGCTGGGAAGAGCGCCTTAACATTTAGTGTATGGACCTTCACTTAAAGTCTTTTCAATACTATTATTTTACACTATGTTTCTCTGGAGCCTGGGCTAGTATCACTATAGAATAAACCTTTAGCTCTATTGACTTATTGAAAAACTACTGGTGAGTGCCTACTGTATTCTAGCTACTGTGTTAGGTGCTGGGTGTAGCAATGAAAAGAAACCTCTTGCTGGATGGTGGCCTCTTGCATAGGAGAGAGAGGAAGTTTAGAGTTCCAACTCTTCCTTAAGCAGACTTTCAATGAACACCCCCATTTTTAGCACCCTGCCTACCTGCCTTCACTATATTTGATACCTAATTTCTGGTTACTAATAATTTCCTGAATTTTGAGATGTGAATTGAGTTGGCATTCCCCTTTGAAGTCTTTCAGTGTTCCGTGTTTTTATCTCTTCTGCAGTCTGGTTACCATTTTCTGAAAATTTGACATCTGTCACCTATTGTTCCATTTTCTTTGTCCTTTTTTCTTTTATACATCTTTTGTTCTACTTTAATTTAAGTGTGGTTTCAGGAGGGAACATAGATAAATTTATGTATTTAATCATCTAAGTTTAATGGAAGGACCTCAAACATTTTTTCTCTTTTTCCATCAAAGACAAGATTTCTCCAGAATGAAATTCTGGTGCTGGCTGTTAAGCTAATACATTTTTTTTCTTCATTTATTGCATTGAGATGATTGACTTGGCTGTGATGAGGAAAAGGAAGTACAAAGTAAATCATTAGATAAGGCAGTAGAAGTGTCCAAGGTAATAGAACAGTCATTTCAGACACAGTCTGGAGAGGATTTGATGACAACTTGTGTGGTAGTGAGGGAAGAGTGGTGGAAAAGGTTCGATGGAATTGTTTTAAAGCCTGGGTTATTGAGATAATAATAATGCCTTTCAGATAAAACACAGATGAGGATGAGTACAGGTGTTTTCTTTGGTGGAAGGTGAAGGTAGATGGTAAAGAACAAAATTCAGGAAAATTATAGGGGCCTTGCAGAAGACATTGAAATAGGTTGAAAAGTTGCCAGGAGAAAGTAGCATCAAATACAGAATAATATTGTGAGAAGTTTGGCAATAAATCACTTAATGATAGTGTTGTAATCAGGTAGGCTTAGACATTACCTAATTTAGTTGTCGTCCACCGGAGAAGGGAGGCTTCAGAATTCTCTAGGGAGATTCATGAAATATACATGCTTGGTTTCACCTCCACAGTCAGAATTTCTAACAATGGAACTTGGGCATGAGAACATTTTGGAAAAGGTCCCAGGTGATTCTGGCGTGTACTTAGAGTTAAGAACCACTTATAATAGATAAGCAAATGGAGGCGTGGAAATATTGCTCTTTGAGAATGGTGAGTGTAAGATTAGCAATTAGCATAATGAAGTCTCATTACCCTGTTCTAGATGGGGTGAAAATTTACGGTATAAAAAGTGGTTTGACAAGATTGAGAAATCGAGGGAGGGACAGAAGAGGATTGAAGATAAAGGAAATTTCAACACATTTATTTACTAGCGTGACCAAGTCAATGTGGAGGGAGGAATGGAGAAGATGGGAAATAAATGGTAGAGTAATGGGAGTAACAGAAAATGAACATACTAAACTAAATGGAAAACAAAGAATAATGATAGTATGAGGATAAAATGTCAAGTAATTAGTGCAGCAGCATCTACCTGCTTTTAGGATATCCCCCCCGCCCCCCCCCCACTAGAGAAAGTTCATTTCCAGGTTTATGGTTCATGTCATTTTCTCTCCTACATCTGGAGGGGAAGCCCCGAGGAACAGAGTGGCTGGTGGGGGAGACTACAAGAACTTACTGCTGCTTCCGATAGCACCTTGGAGGGTCTTGTTCCCTCCTGCTCCTGCCATGACTACAGAAAGGATTAGTATTGGTGACAGTGGCATTTCAAGTGAGAGTTTCAGTTCAGAGGCTAAGGGGAGCTGGGACATTCTTTCTAGCGAATGCTATTGCATACTGATGACAGCTGATGGCATCGGAATTCCCAGTGATGAGAGCTGAGTCTGCCATCTGAAATTACTGCTTCCCCAAAAGTTGTGCTTCATGGCAAACCTCCATCTCCTGCAAATGTCAGCAGTAGTATTTAAAGGTTTAAGCATAAATTTTAGAGACGACAAGATTCTAAATTGCTACTCCAGTTCCATTGAGTTTATTGCTGCTAGTGTCTCCAGCAGTCCACAGACCCCAGGGGTTGGAAACTGCCAGTGCCAGTTTGATGAGATAGTTCTGATGTTACTCTCAAGATGGATTTTTATGTTTTGCACAACAGATTTTCTTGTTTCATCTTCAATGATAGGATGAAGCTAAGAAGTGGGGATGCATATGTTCCGTCTCATCTTTCAGACTCATCTTTCCCCTGAAGTGCTACCTTCTCAAAGTAAGCCTTTCCAATCTCTCTGCCATTGTTTCTGACAGCACCTCCCCTTCATAGCAGTTATCTCAACTTATATGAACTTTGTTTATCTCCGACATCTTTCTTCAAAGTTCTTATGTACCATGGATACAGAATGTGTTCTGACATTCTCTACAAGTATTCTGTAATATCTTAAAAGAGCAGATGTACTATTGAAACAATATGCTGCAAATCATGCTTTAGGTAATAAACATGAATTAGTCTTTTGTTTTCCTATAACACCTACTATGAACTCAAAATACCTTGACATGCTATCATTGAACTTTCAATATTTTTATTGAGAATAATATGCAATTAAATCCTCAAATGCAAAGCAAAACTCCAACAAGACCACCTCTTTTAAACTCTACCCTCTCCTAGTATTTTCCATTTCTACGTGATTATTTGAAGTTCAAAAATTATGAGTTGTTTTCTTCTTCCCATGGGAAAATATTGGAATGCCTATGAGAGTAATAACTGTGAAATCAGAACTATAGGGAGAGTCCATGGCCTTCAGGGAGTGTGTGCCAGGGGACACTGTGCAGATACAAGAGGAGGACGGTGTTTGAGCAAATATTTGAAAGTGTTAGAGGTGAGGTGGGGAGACAAATGGAGAGGAGTGGGACGGCTGTAAGGTGGGGAGGATTCCAGGTAGTGAATAAGTAGCATTTGCCAAGGCTTTGTGACAGAGGGATTGTAGTGCACTCAAGAAATTGAAAAAAAAAAAAAAGAGTAGTGGAAGTGCAGGGAGTGAGCAAAAGGGTGAAGACTGCGGCCACAGGAGTGAGCAGGTTTCAGATTATGCTGGGCTTTGTAGGGAATTTTAAAGACCTTGGAGCAGGACCACAGATTGGTGGAGGTTGACATAACTATGCTGACAGCTTCTGTCCCCTGCACCCTACTCCTCTCCCCACCCTAGCACCCCATTAATAATTAGTCTCAGTCTTTGCACACCTACAGAGTTGCTGAGAAAGGCCTACCTTTCTTTTGCATTCCTGCTGCTGCTGCCTGATTCAGGACCTCATTCTCTGTGACAAGGACAAAAGTCTTGAATTGACATCCTTAACTCCAGCTCCCTCCATGCTAGCACATTCTGTATTCTGTTCTTCCTAATCTAAAAAGCTTCCATTTTTTTTTTCTATCTAGAGAAACCTTAGCAAAGGGCCTGAGTCACTCTATGTGTTAAGTGCCCTGAGGCACATTATCTAATTATAAGCACATTAGTTTACAGTTCGTATGTGTCAGTCCCCACATGTGTCATATTTTTATACATGCATTATAGCACACGTGCCATTTAATCCTCACCCCCCCAGACAGAATAAGCACTATCATTTTGCTATACTCTGTTTGTCAACCCCGTACCTTAAACTCCAGCCAAATCTGACCAGAGATGTTTCCTGAATGTATCCAGGACTTCTGGAAAGATTGTGGACTAGAGGTGCCCAGGGTGCATTCCTTCCACAGAAAAAGATCAAAATGGGCCCACTGCCACCACCACTGCAGTCACTTGAGCTATTGTCTAATTCCAGAACAGGTGCCCATCACAGAGCTGCTCCCTGCAGAGCAGTTGTCCTGCAGGTTGCCCGTCACTGTAGCTGTGGACTGCATAGTCACTAGAGAAGCTGCTGCAACCAACGCTGTCGTTGCTGCCACTATGAGTTAACCCTGCTGCTGCTAAAGACACCGCAGATGTGAGGAAGACAGCTGCAGCCCCTAGTGCCACTGCTGCTGCCACAAGATAACCCTGCTGCTACCAAGGACACCACGAAGCACCACCAGAGATGCAGGGGAGGCGGGTTGCAGCTGCTGGCACCCCTACCGCCCTCATGAGGTAACCCCACTGCCACTGAAGACACAATAGCTGTATGAGCTTCTTTTGTGGACACCACAGCCAGGCAGGCAGCTGTTGCAACCACCACTGCTGCAGGCACCACCACCACCAACACTGCCCGGCAGCCACCATTGTCATGCAAGCAGCTCACCTCCGTCTGGAGCCACTGCTGCTATGCAGGCAGCCTGCCAAAGCCACTTCATATCCACTGCTACCACAAAGGTGGCCTGCTACCACAGCAGCAGCCACAGCAGCCACTGCCACTGTGTAGGTGGACCACTGACCACTCGACTGCATTGTCACAAGGAGGGTCACCAGCAGAATCCAGAGAAGGAGAGTGATAGAAGAAGCAACTGCTCTACCAGATGACCAGACATCAATGTAGAAATACTAGATATAGGAATAAACAAGAAAATATGAGTCCACCAAAGGAATACAATAACCCTCAAGTACGAGACCCCATAAAGCAGGAAACCCTTGAAATAACTGAAAAAGAATTCCGAGTGAAAATCTTAGAGAAACTCAATGAGATTCAAGAAGATGCAGTTAGATGATCCATTGAACGTGCCCAGGATTTTCTTCCCTCTGCACCTCTGCTCCCACCTTTAATGCTGCTGGTGGGGCCTGTTACCTGTGCCCTGCTCCCCAACCCCTGCTCAGAACATCTGGTCAGATTTTAACTGATTCTCTGCCTTCTTCAGTGTGTGCACTTGCAGATTTTCTAGTGTTCTGTGCTCCTCTTAGCATTTGTTTGTAAGAGATGCTATGTAGCATTGTAATAATTATATGGTAATAAATAGAAGAGTCTTCTTTTAGTAGTTTATAAGCCCCCAAAAAGAAGAGTCTACATGTGTACTTAACAATTTTGAAAAAAAAAATTTGAATTTGCATGTAGTAAAGCTCACTTTTTTGGTTGAAGAGTTCTATGAGGTTTTAAACATGGGTAGGTTCTTGTAAACACAACAGGATACAGAACAGTGATAACGCTCTGAAGATTTTCTCATGCTGCCTTTTTTAGGCAGAACCTCTTCCTGCCCTTAACCCCAGCGATCTGGTCTCTGCTCCTATAGTTTTGTCTTTTCTAGAATGTCACATACATGGAATTGTGTGATATGTAACCATTTAAGACTGGGTTCCTTCATGCAGCAAAATGCATTTGAGATTTATCCATGTGTGCTTCAGGTGTATGTTCCTCTTTATGCTGTGTAGTATCCTTTGCATAAATGTGCCACGGTTTGTTTATTCACCCACTCATTTATCTAGTTATTGCATACAGGTTTTTGTATGAACATAAGCTTTCATTACACCTGGGTAAAAACCCAGGAGTGGGATTGCTGGGCAGTATGATAAGTGCATGTTTAACTTTTGAGAAGATGCCAAGCTGTTTTCTGGAGTGGCTATGATATTTTTCATTCCCTGCTTATTCACTTTTGTAATTTTTTCATGTTCAGTTACTTGTAAAAAATGCTCTCTGCAAACATTTTCTAAATTGATTTGTACAAGTGGCCAGGCTGAGCTGCAGTCATGGTTTTGCACAGGAAACTGGACATGCTGGCTAAATGTGCCAGCCAGCGACTGCAAAGGCTGTCATAATAGGAGGAAAAGAAGAAGAGCAATAGTTTTTTTTTTTTTTAACTGAAAAATGGAATCTGAAGGTAGACCTGGAGACATGGGTTTATTTGCTACCTTATACTCCAATTCTTGTTTTTTAGAGATGAAACTTAAAATACAAGTTTACCTGTACATAATAGAAATGAAACAAAATCATAAAATAATATTATGAAACAATCAATCATAAAGAATTAGTGATCTGTGAGAAAGGAGTGAAATTTTAAAAGCATTTGTTTTTTTTTAAATTTTTATTTTGTCAATATACAATGTAGTTAGTTATTGTGTCCCATCACCGAAACCTCCCTCCCTCCTCCCTCTCCCCCCTCCCACCCAGATGTGTCCCCTCCATTTTCTTGTTGTAAGAACTTCAAAAAAAAAAAAAAAGTTGTGGTTGTTAAATCTTCCTCCCCACTCCCCCACCCCCGGTTTTTTTTTTGTTGTTGTTAATTTGTTTATTTTTTAGCTCCCACCAATAAGTGAGAACATTGTTTTTTTGTGTGTGTGTGAGAGTGTGTGTGTGTGTATGTGTGTGTGTGTATGTATGTGTGTGAATTGATTCCTTCACCTTTAGCTCCCTCCAATAAGTGAAAATATGTGGTATTTCTTTTTCACTGCCTGACTCGTTTCACTTAATATTATTCTTTCAAGGTCCATCCATGTTGTTGCAAATGGGAGTATTTCATTCGTTTTTATAGCTGAGTAGTATTCCATTGTGTAGATATACCACATTTTCCGTATCCACTCATCCGATGATGGACATTTGGGCTGGAATCAGCCTAAAAGCATTTGTTTTTAATGCAACTAAAATAACTGATGCTGTGGAATTAGTTACTCATTAGGGAAAATAACTTGCCTGGGCAATTGCTTTTTACATATGGTAGATTTACTATATAAAGTCCATTGAAAACAGCAGAAATCATGTGTTCTGAACAGAAACAAGCTTTTACAAATAAAATTCTATCCAGAAATACTGTTGCTTGGCATTTTAAGTTACTGCTAAAATTTTACCACATAATTTACATGGAAGAATTATTTGTGGCATCTGCTGAAAGCACAGACCTATCATCTATCTATCTATCAATCATCTACCTATCTATTTATCTATCTGTCTATCTGCGTATTGGTCCATTGATCAATCTGTCTAGTACTTCCCAATTAACTATATTTGTTCTTGATGTTGATGACAATTTTGAGTTAACCCAGGAATTTTGGATACAGCACACCTATCACCATGATATGAAGTGACATATTTTGTGTTTTAGAGAGGCTGAATAGTTTACTGCAGATTGATCAATATTAGTAAGAGGTAGTGTTGCTGCTATGGTTGGCATTAAAGTCATTTACTATGAGACTAGTATATATGGCGGCAACAGTTTGCAATAATGTAGAATTTTAGTTTATGTAGTACATTATGAACTAGTTTTCACTTTTGTTTTTTGTCTTTTTTTCCCTAGTTAAGAAGTTAAAAATCGTCAATATTATGAACATAGCTATTAACTTCATGAACTAAATATGCACCTATAGTTTTTGTCAAGGTGATAAACTGGATGGGAAGTGCTACACAGAGTTTAGGTAGCTTTGTTATGGCAAAATGCTGAAGAGAGTTTTAACTGTTGCAAGACGTTGACTTATGCATCCATGAAATAAACAATGATTGATTGCATTAAAGATTTGGCCACTTTAGTTGCCAGTACAACTGGCTTAACCACTGAATAGTTATAGGAGTGAATGATTTCATTGGACCATTCATCCTGAAATGATGTATCTGAAGATGTCATTTGGGAAGGAATAAACTGGTCCATTTTTATATGCTAAAATCAGTTTCCCACATTATGGATTGAAGGCTGCTTTTTAAAGAGATTACTTTGACTGATGTTAAACTGCATGTAAAATTGAGTGACACTGCTCAATTCTTTTGATATTAAAAGAGGAAGGAAGAGCTCCCAAAAGAGATTACTGAAATATTGAATCATAAGTTCTAGAATCTAAAAATGATAATATTGGGATATCAGAATTCTATAACCTTCCCCAAAATAGCACCTTAAATATGGGAAGCACAAGCCTTTCCAGGCTTGGCAGTACCTGTGTTTGGGAGCAGCTATGATCGTAATAGGATGTAATAAAGGTAAACATCACACCCAGCCAGAGAAACCATGGCTGAACTTGGCACTGCATATTGTAAATAGAAATGTTAAACCTGCCATCAGCATCTTGTATAAAAGAAAAAATTTCAGATTTTTATTTTTAGATCAAGTCAATAACTTACAATGTAACAATTTAATAGTGATTTTTATTTTTTAGAATATATGCTTTTCAATGTTTGACTTTAAAATGTTATTGTCAGTATCATACACATTTATATTTATATTACATTAAATATTTTCATCCTCATTCAGTAAAAATAAATGGCTGAGGGTTATATTTCTGGCAGATGCTGGCTTTACTCCTGGTGTGTGTGTCACGTTTTTTCATCACCATCCTCATCCCTGTAGGCATGTGGGTTTGTTTTCCCTGATGTATTCCCTGTATTCCCTGATCAATGTTAATTAAAGCACAAGATCATGAAGGGAAGGAGTATGTAAAAAAAGAGACTAAGTATCAATGCAGGTCTCTTTAAAGTGCCAACACGGGGCAGAGTAAGAGAACAGACAAAGGATATGAGCAGCCAGAAAAACAGGAACATGTGGTGCTGCGGAAGCTGAGGGAAGACACTGTTGGGAGACACAGTCCACCAGGAGCCTTGTGCAGCCCTGCGTGTTCTTGGGTGTGCCCCAAATGCCAGGCTGTGCCTGCTCTTTACCAGGGCCATTTCTGACTGTCGTGTCCTCTTTCTCCCATTCCCTACAAAGAGCAGGTTCACTTGTAGCTCACTTTAAAAGCAGTGAATTCTCCAACCTTAGTATTCTGTGGCTGTAATGCAAACTCGCCATGTGGGTGGCATATACCTGGGACACACCTGTGTCTTCCCTGTGGTTCTGGGGACTCAAGGGAAACCAACACAACCATGCTGACTCTCCAGCTATGGCTGTGCTATGAGTAATAAGGTCCCTTTTTCTCTGACCCAGCAGTCTCATGTCTTTTTCCAGTATTCATGAAACAGTAACAGATTAGTTTATTAGCTTGAAAGTAGGGTGAAATGTCAGGTCCTTCACAGTCCTTGACAGGCACTCATACAAGGAAGAAGGTACCAGTACTGCCAAGAGGTCAAGTAAGGTAAAGACTGAAAAGGTCTATTGGTTCTGGACAATTTGGCAAAGAGAAGTTTCCATGGAGTGCTGAGGACTGAAGCTTGATTGCAGTGAGTTTCATTGCTACAATGAGGACAGTGAGTCTAAACTATTTTTAAAAGTTTGGCTGTAAATAGGGGTGCGGAAGGTAATCAGTAGAAGAAGAAATGGATTCAAGGAAAAATTCTATTTTGACAGTGATTTCTTCATTATTTTACTGTGGCTGGTGCTGTAGTCTTTTAAGCTTGTGATTCTTGACTTAAGGCTGCTACTTACAGTTGTGCAAAGTGCATGCTGTGTAACTCCAGGGGGTGCCATTAACTCTCTAGTCATGGAAGAATTGTAGGGTCATTAGAATCATTTTCTGGAGAGAGGCTGTACACCGATTTGAGGAAGAACTGCTTTTTGGGTCCACGACAAGTCTGTCTCAGGGAACTCTCAGGATGAGTCTGTCACTGAGCAAACCAGTCCCAGGCTGTGGAAATGACTTCCTTCCCTGCACTCAACAGAATTATCATGAGTCAACTATGCACCAGGAACAGTACTAGGTGTACCGTGTATAGAAGACACAGCTCTAGCCCTCAAAGTTCCAGAAGCCTTTCAGAGAGACATAAGTGCTGACTAAACTGAGAGAACAGTGACTGAAATTAGCCACCAAAGAGGGAAATGGAAAGTTTGGGGAAGCAGGAATTGTTTGTGCAAAGACTTTCAGTAAGAATGATTCAGGAGGGAGAAGCTAGGAAGAGGAGGGGTGAAGCCTCAGATGGCATGCTTTTTTTCGGAGAGGTCCTGTGGTTTAGATTTGAAGAGCATAATTCACAGTGGAACTTAAATATGCCCTCCGAGTTTAAGAATAAAGCAAACAAAACTGTAGAATTACCAGAAAGGAAAGAGGTGTGGTTAACTTTTGCTAATAATAATTACACAGTTGCATAAGACCCAGAGTAAGCTTCAAATGATTCTTTTTCTTTTTTCTCATGTTTTCCTTGCATTTTATGTCCAACAGATTTTTCCAGCAAAATATGCTTTTTTCTACTGTTGAAATAAACCTGTGCTCAGAAACTTCAAAGAACTACGATGCCAGTGCCCACCAATATCTGACCCCTCATCAACCACGGGTCACAGCCTGTTTGCACCTGCCATCCTGTCTCTTTCTCCCTTGGGTCTCACCTTGCCATGAGGTAGTTCATTCTCCATGAAATGGTAATTTGTCCTGATTTGAAGTTTATCCTCTTTTAAAAAGGTTATCCAATTACCCTCCTTAGCTTTCACAGTTAAGCTGTTTGGATCTGCTGATGCGAAGTTCCCTTTTACCTGCAGAGGGAACTCGGAGTGGAGCAGCCAGACCCACTGTGAGCCCTGTGGTGTGGGGCCAGCAGACCAGAGGCCAGGGTGTAACGAGCACAGTTTCTTGGTTGTGCTTTGCTCAGACAGTGACAAATCATGCTCATTTCAGTTTCAAAAGGGAACACGTTTCTAGTAGTTTCCTCTCGTAGAGCTGTTGGAGCAAAAAGAATATCCATTCTTCCATAATACATTCTTGATACAGCACAAATTTAATGGAGCAGATGATCTCTTCCAATCCACCCATTGTTTGCAGCACCCATTAAACTAAGCCAGAAAATCACAGGGATAATACTTTGGAGACTGTTAACGTGTTTCTAATATACCGTTCTGTCTTGTAAGCTTTCCCTCATTTCTTTATTCATCTGGCTGGCTCCATTATATTATTCCTTAATGCAAAACATATACAAGATTGTCTTTCTTTACTTAATTTGAAAATTTAGCTCCATGGATGTGACTTTAAAATGCAAACCACAGGATATGTGTCGAAAGACTCAACAACCTTGGTTTTCATCATTTTATGATGACGTCAGGACAGAAGGCCTTTCTACTTCTGTGTCTCAGCATAGGGGTCATAAGAATGAACAGATGATTGGGGGAGATCATTTGTGTCTTCTATGTATACCCTACAGAAGTGTCAATTACTTGAATCCCATTGTCTTACTGATAACTGCTAGAAATACTGATGGGTGCTCCCAATCATAATAAAAATGGATCCATTTTTAAAATAGCACAATGATGATAAAAGCTCAACATCAAGCTATCAGTTTACAAAATCTAACACTATATACAGATTGCACCCATTCAGCTAGAAATCTGGCAAGGGGGACGTACTTTATTTCATATGCTCTATTAAAATCATCTTGGCTTGGAAATTGATAGGACCTCCTGGGGGCTGGGCCAGTTATCAGACAGAGGATCAGAGAGACAGACCCCTGTCATTCAGTCATCTGTCATGTAACGAAGGGACTCTGGTTAAGAGCTGTGAGTGAATTTGATTTCAATCAGGGCTCCTGGCCTTCGAGTGAGCATTTAAGCATGTCTCTGTTTTATATAGTGGGGGCAAGTTAGAATTCATTTCAAAAGAGGGTTCTGCAGAAGAAAAAAAAAAAAGACACTTGGGCTGGCCCGGTGGCGCACTGCTACAGTGTGCCGCTTGGGAGTGCGGCGGCGCTCCCGCCGGGGGTTCGGATCCCACATACAGACCGGTTCCCGCTCACTGGCTGAGTGAGGGGCGGGCGCAGCACCGAGGGTTGCGATGCCGTTGCCGGTACGGGCACGACACTGAGGGTTGCGGTCCGTTGCCGGACACGAAAAAAGACAAAAAGGAAAAAAAAAAAAAAGACACTGATTCAGGGCATATTCAAAGCCATATATAAATTATTTTAAAATATACATACATAGTTACTAAAACTTCAACATCAGTTATTAAATACATAAAGAGATGGAAATCTGCATTACTAATTGGGACCCAACAAGCTTTAAACATGTTAACTAAAGTGGGTTACAGTAGATCAGCACTAATGTTTTGAGCATCTTAAAATTTTAAGTCTGAAGCTTCTTTAGTTATCTTTAGAAGATCTTTGTGAGTATTTGAAATTTCAAACATATTCTCTCACTCCAGGCATCTCATGTTTTATTCCTGTGGATTTTAATATTTATATGTGTTTTATTTTTGATGAAAATCAATTGTCAGATAACTATGTGGTGCTTGAGTTTTTATCCTAAAAGCATGCAACTCCCTATAGTCCTTTTCTTTCAAAGCCGCATTTGGATCTTTTCTTAACATAAATATTAAACTAAGTTTGTGATTGTATGTATTGGCCTTTGGTCATGTTTCTGCAGCGGCCTAGAATTCCCTGCCCTATCTTTTTTGCTCCATTAGTTTTTTCTTATTTTTTATGCTACAATTAAAAAAAAAGTCTTCTGAGGAATGTACTTTGAGTGTTTGGTTTTTCTCATCACCTTCTCTGACCAGAAGTAACTCTTCTTCTGTGATCCCAACTTTCTTCATTCATATCTTTGGGGCTAATGTGTGACATTGAAGTTGAGTTGATAGAAGGAACCTTCCCCGACCTCTCTCTGCTGAGTGCCTTATAGACACAGCCTTTGACTTATCTTATTTAACTCATTTAAAAATATATATTAATTTATTTATTTCAGATAGTATGTTCATTATAATATTAGAGGCAAAAAACTAAAACAAATGTAAAGGCAAACTGATCATCTCTCCCCCCTCTGACCTCTTTCCCCCTCTAATACCTATACCCATGTGAAAATCAATTTTAACATCTTGGTGTGTATCTTTCCACACCTTTCTCCTATCTATGTAGCTATATATTGATATTTATATCATCTGTTTGTCTGTATATGTATGTATACATAGATATAAGGATTTTATTGCATTATTTTGTAATAATAGAATTTTACTACGTATACTACAACATACTTTTTAATATGGACACCTGTATATCTAATCACGTACTTTTTAAACATTTTGC
This sequence comes from Galeopterus variegatus, assembly GCF_000696425.1. Taxonomy (NCBI): domain Eukaryota; kingdom Metazoa; phylum Chordata; class Mammalia; order Dermoptera; family Cynocephalidae; genus Galeopterus; species Galeopterus variegatus. The sequence continues at coordinate 71,130 of NW_007730272.1, read as the reverse complement.
ATATACACACACTAATTTTTAATACATTGGATCATAATATACTCTAGGTTTTTCATTTGCAATCTATGAGAATTTTTTTTTTTTGGAGATGGTAGGCTGAGGAAAAGTGCAGTTTTTATTCTTTTCTTTTTAACTTAATTCCCACTGTTCCTTTCTCTGTTATTTTCATGTAAAATCTCTGCTCCTCCCATACCTCTTTATTGTGGTAAGAGCTTGACATATATATATTTGTGTGTGGGGGTGGGTGGGTAGGTGTATGTACATATATAGGAAGAATTTGGGCATTTTGCCTTATAAAAATGGCATCATATTATATGCATTTTTAATATTTGACTTTTCTCATTTAACAATAAATTCTGGAAATCCTTCCAAGTGTAGTAATATAGCTCCAATTAATTCTTTATAATGAGTACGTCTTATTCTCTGGAGAGATAGTACCTATAACTGCTATTGTCACATTGGACTAAGGTAACAATTTATCCAGCCATTGTCTTATTAATAGAAATAAGGTTTTGCTTCCAGGTTTATTTCTGTTTCTTTGTTTTTTTCCATTGTTGCCACTATGAAGAATGCTACATATAGATTCTCATTTTTGGTTACTTTTATGAGTCCAACTTCAAAAGTGAGATTTCTGGGTTGAAGGGCACATCTGCAGTTTAAATTTTAACAGATGTTTGGATTTCTTATGTAAATAAGTTAGAACAATTTACATATCCACCAGCAATATGAGGGTATTTTTTTCCTTGCATCTATATCAGTAATGGGCATGTACAGCTCTTTTAAGTTTCTGATTTTACTACTAAGCAGCATAAAAATCGGAGGAGTCTTCTTTGGTGAAACACATGGATCTCCGTTTCTTTTCCTCCAAGTATGTTTTTTTAATAAAACAATTCAGGCTATATAAACTTAGTTTACCAATCCATCTTTCATGAATCTTTGTAACTTGGTGAAACATTTCAATCTGCAGACTCAGGTAAATGGTTTCTAATTATTATTACTATTATTAAGTTATTATTTTCCCCTTTATTGTTCTTTTTTCTTCATCTAAAGCTTCTGTCATTCTTGTGTTAGATTTCCCAGGTCTATCTTCCAGCTTTTGTGTGCTTTTATTTGCTAAAGTTAGAGGTTTGAAGTATTTCTTTTGCTTTATCTCCCAGACCACAAATTTGAATGTCTGTAATGATCACTTTCCACTCAACCTATTTCCTAAAATCTTTAGCTTAAAAATTATAGTGATCAGTTTTAAGGATTCATTTTTGTGTTGTGAGTAGGTTTCCTTAAGTGCTACGTACTGTCCAGACCTGGCCAGTCTAGAAGCCCCAGTGTCTGCCTCACTCAAGAGAGGCAGCAGGGTTGAAGTTAGAACTGGGGGAAGAAATGACATAGAATTCCTTAAACCAGCTCCTTCCAAGAACATTCTGACTTTTATTTACCATTGGGTTGTTAGCTCCTTGCATTGTATCTAGTATATAGAAACTGCCCCATTGGTATACATTAAATTTATTTAAGAGTTTCTTTCTTTTTTTTTTTTTTTTTTCCTTTTTGTCTTTTTTACTGACCTGTAACGGGATCGCAACACTCGGTGTCGTGCCCGTACCGGGGACCGGCAATGGGGTCGCAACCCTCGGTGTCGCGCCCGCACCACGCTCAGCCAGTGAGCGGGAACCGGTCTCCACATGGGATCCGAACCCTTGGCGGGAGCGCCACCACACTCCTAAGCGGCACACTCTCCAGTGCGCCACCGGGCCAGCTCTATTTAAGAGTTTCTTAATGTTTAATTGCTATAACCATCAGTGTTCTTGTTTGTAAACAACTGAAATGGACTCCTACTAACAAAAACAGAAAAGAAATTTACTTCATGGGTATTGGGTAACAGAACCAGTGGGGAGAAGGCTGATGAACCAAATTTGGAAAACAGACAGGAGCTACAAGAAGCCAAGTGCTGAATCCACTCTAGGTCAGGCCATGGAAAGACTCTGATTAGGGATAACTGCTATTGTCACATGGTAGCTGTGACTTGCACTGTTCCCACTCGATACCTGGCATCCGGTAGTGTTGCAAGCACAGAACGAGTTCTGAACCGCCCCCACCTTGTTGTGTCCCAGTTGGCACCAGGAGAGTGTGACTGGCCGAGCATAGAGCCTAGGGCAGGTGCCTGTGTGCTGGCTGGAGAGATAGTACCTATAATAGACTCCCTACACATAGGAGGGGGGTTTCATATGCTACACAGCCAAAGAAGCTCCACGAGCAGCATGATGGTTAATTTTATGTGTCAACTTGGCTGGGCCACTGGATGTCCTGCTGGCTGGTTAAGCATTATTTCTGGGTGTGTCTGTGAGGGGGCTCCTTGATGAGATTAGCATTTGAGCTGGTGGACTGAGCAACATAGATGTCCGTCTCCACTGTGGGTGGGCATCATTCAATCTGTTGAGGGCCCTAATAAAACAAAAAGTTGAATTTGCTCTCTGCTTGACTGATGAACCGGGACGTTGATCTTCTGCCCTTGGCCCTCCTGTTTCTCAGGCTTTCACACGCAGACTGGAATCTACACTACCAGCTCTCAGGCCTATGAAATGTACTGCTGGCCTTCCCGAGTTCCTGGTTTGTAGATAGCAGAACTTCTCAGCTTCCTAACTGTGTGAGCCAATTCCTACACACTTCAAAAAGTTCATGAAAAGATTTCTTTTATCTTTCAATCCTATTTTTCCACAAACTTTTTGAAGTACCCTCCTATAAGCAATTATTTACAGCTGTCTACTGTGTCTACTAATCATACTTTTATCAAGCATCATTCATTTTTTTTCAATACTAGAATTTCAAGAAGGTGGGAGCCATGGTAGATTAATTCTATCCATACTAGACCAGACAGATTGAGAGGCTGCTTTTGCATGATCTGACACTGTATTTTCTAAAGGCGGTGACGCCAACACATATCACTCCACATGATCTTTGTATCATGTCCTATGACCCTCCCCCATTGAAGGTGGAGCCAGTGTTCCTTCCCATTTTGTCTCCTGCATTGGATTTATTCTTCTGCTTTGGCTCTCCACGTGGTGTGCTCCACAGGTGGGCTTGCTATTGGAGTTCTGAGTCAGGCTGGTCTGATGCCTGGATCAGCAGGTGGGCAGGCCTTGAGCCTGGGTCCTCAGGTTGGGGTTAGGCAATTTACACCTTGTAGGTGGGCTGAGTCTACAATGGAATTGACCCTGGTGACTTCTAAAGATAGGCCATAAAATGCAACACAGCTTCTACTCAGCTTTTGGGATGCAGGCCTTGGGAACTCTGAGCCACCATGTTAGAAATCTGGCTGTACCGAAAACCTTGTGCTGCACTTGGAAAGGCCAGAGAGATGAGAGAGAGAGAGAGAGAGAGAGAGAGAGAGAGAGATGCTCAAGGAGGCCCAGCTGTTTGAGCTCTCAGATGATTGAGTTTTTGCAGCCCAGGTATCAGATGTGTGGATGAGCAAGATTTCAGATAATTCTAGCCCTCAGCCTTCCGACCAATTCAGCTGATTCCCGGTGGAGCCAGCCTTTGAGTCTCCCAGCTGAGTCTCAGATTGTTTGGAGCAGAAAGAAACAAGCCACCTGCCCTGTTCCCTGTCTGAGTCACTGGCCCACAGAATTAGTGAGCCCAGTGAAGTGTTGTTTTATGCTACTAAATTAGGGGTAACATGTTGTGCAGCCATACTAATTGGCACTGATAATCAGAGAAATATATACTTTCAGGGATGGTTATAAAAATGCAAAACAAAACTTTGAGAACGTTTAGTCAAAGTGGTTTATTTTACAGATGAGGAAATTAGCTCTGAGGGGCAGAATAATTGATCCAACAACTAACAGTGAGGTCTTTACCTCCTTAGGATGTGAGGAGGGTGCTGGTCTGGCATGGGACACCCCACATGAATTACTGAGTTGGGATAAAGCCTTCAGTTTGAATGAATATTGGTTCGTATAACTCCAGATACTCAAGGTGAAGAAAGTCAGGACCAAAGAGCTCCAAGGTTGCCAAAAGGCACTGCCTGTCTTACAATCCACTAGGCAGAGCCAGTCTAGAGAAATGCTAGTTGTATGTGTATGAGTATGTGGGTGTTAGATGAGGGGTTGGGGGAGGAAGAATCTTTCCAACTCTGATTCAGCCAGAAGTATTAGGTGGGTAGTCATGGAAAAAAATAATACATCATTAATGTACTGCTTAACATGCAGGAAGAGCTAAAAGATTGTGACATAAACAAAAGCCTCACACATAAGGAGATTTCACAGGTGAATGTGTTGCTCATATTTTAAGCTGTGGCACAACCCTCTCCATATTAAATCAACACATCATTAATCACATAATTTCAAAGCAGGCTATTCTGGTGTACTGTGAACCCTTCAAGCCATTTTCACATGTTCATTCCACTTTCTCTGTTAATAGACAAACCTGCTGCCCTCAGTACCACATGCATTGAAGGTTTATATGCATCAGCCTCTCTGTGAAGGGCTGAAGTAAAAGTTACTTTAGCATTTACTCTTATCATCATTTGAATTCTTTTTTTTTTTTTCCTTTTTGTCTTTTTTACTGACCGGTAATGGGATCACAACCCTCGGTGTCACGCCCATACTGGGGACCGGCAACGGGATCGCAACCCTTGGTGTTGCGTCCGCACTGAGCTCAGCCAGTGAGCGGGAACCGGTCTCCACATGGGATCCGAACCCTCGGTGGGAGCGCCGCTGTGCTCCCAAGCGGCGCACTCTCCAGTGCACCACCGGGCCGTCCCTGAATTCTTTTCTTATGGCATAAAATCAATAACTTTGGATCTGAAATTAATTCTGATACAGTGACATGACGAAGACCAAAGAACCACACCCAATGACAAATGGTTAATTTAGGGGACAGCCTCTCTGCGAAATATTGCAGACAATGTAAAAAACAACAGCAACAGCATCATCAAAGTAGGTTCAAAGTTCAGTCTGCAAAAATCACCATACAGGTGGACAAAAACAAACTACTGCAGACTTAACCTCAAGGTTAAAGTTTTCATAATGTGCTCCTATAGCCGTAAGCCAAGTAATCATCTGCACTAAGGTGGGTTGTATTTTTGATAATTTATAAAGAGGTGCTAGCAATGCAAAAAATTAATATAAATATATTCCATGATTAAAAAGTGTGTTTAAATGGAAAAAAATTTATAATGAGTGTAAATTGATATAATTCCAGATTCATAATCTGTACTCCATATTAATATCCATGAGAAAATTAATCGTGATTATTTGAAGTCTTCAGAAGTGCACCCTTGATAGTATGTGACCTTGATTTTATTTTACTTGAGCCTTCTTTCCTTCTTCCCTTTCTTCCTTCCTCCCTTTCTTTCCTCTTTTTTCTTTCTCTCTCTTTCCCTCTCTCCCTTTCTCTTTCCTTTTCTCCCTCTCTCTCATTAATCAACAGCATGTATTCCTGCCAATTAAGTTTCTGTTCAGCACAAGATAACCCATGTTATCAAAGAAAAATGGTCATTCTATTCCAAAGCCAAGAAAATTTTGGCTCCGAGAGGGCAAAGGCTATGTACATCTCAGTCACTGTTGTAGCTTCAGGGAGTGGCTTAATACCAGTCAAAGTAGGAAGCACATAACTATGGGAGTAATGCAAATTACAGAATATCATTACAAAAACCGGTCCCAGAGATGAGTTTTTATAATACCTTCATTATTTCTCATGTGCCACAAATGTGGTGACCTTTTAGCACATTGCCTTTTGATATATACAAATATGTCTGTTTTTCAAAATTAGTAACAATTTAGGGTTCAGGTATGTATGTATATGCCCCCATTAACTTACTTCCCAAAACCTGAGGCCCAGCAACAGGGAAATGTATACTCTGTTCACACCCCACTCGAATTACCAAGGACTTGCTTTCTTTTTCTGAAGGGCTGACCAGTGTTTGATCCTCTCTCTGAATTGCATACCTCACGTCAAATCTTTCTAGTGGCTTTTGCAATTTCTAGTAGGTTGTGACTAACAGGCTACAGTAAAGTAAGATGGGAAATTAGAGTTTGCAGGGCTAAAAATACTGTCAGTAATTACAGCTTTGAGAAACAACAAAAGCTAGAGTTATGCCAGAACCGGTATCATTCTTGTAAAAGATGCCAGATTACTCTTCAGAGACAAAAGACAAGACACTGTCTCTGTCTAACACTCAGATGTAGGTCAGGGGGAAATGCTGTGAAACATGTCATTTCTTTGAACATTTCAAGTAGTTAAATTAGAAGAAACTAATATATATATATATATATATATATAGCAAAGAAAGCCTTCACTAAAGTGAAACTACAGTAGGACAGTATGCGGGAAATTGTTATGAAAAGGTCGTTTGGATAAAAATTTCAAGACAAAACATGAATTTAAGAAATGGGAAACAGAGATCAACCAATTAAAATCTTGATGGTGGAGAGTGAAGTCCTTTAAATACTTGATGCAAAAAGGACCTGGAGAAATTGCCTCATTTTTATCTGTACTAAACCATCAATAAGGGGAAGCAGTACTTATCTTTCAAAGTATTAGGTATTTACTCTAGAGCAGATACTGGCAAACTTTTTCTATAAAGGGCCATACGGTAAATGTTTCAAGCATGCAGACCATAGGTCATGTGGTGGTGGGGAAGGAGTCACAGATGAAACATAAATGAATGGGTGTGATTGTGTTCCAATAAAACTTTATTTACAAACAGATGTCAACATGATGGTGGAATAAGACTCTCCAGCACTCGTCCTCCTACAGAAACATCAATTCAAAAAACTGTCCACACACAAAAATACCTCAAAAGAGGTAAGGAAACCAGGTGAGAGGTTATAGCATCTGGGTGGAGAAAAGAAAGGACGCACTGAAGAGTGTAGGAAGGACAATTTTATGTCCCCCCCCCCCCCCCCCCCCCCCC
>NW_007730272.1:2161-64022 GCF_000696425.1 Galeopterus variegatus | reverse complement strand
TTGCCCCCCCCCCCCCCCCGGAGCTCAGTGTGGAGAGAGATAACCTCCTAGTGGAGGAAGGAGAGGAAAGTAAGCACCAGATTTTGCCTTAGACCTTAGCAATGGGTCACCCCAGTAAAACCCAGCACTAGGCAGGCTCCCAAGACCCCAAATACTAGGTCAGTACTGATGGACTGAGACTTCAAGCCTGCTCTGGCACAAGGTTGGCAACCCTGGCCTCAAACACCATGATGGCACCAGTGGACACAGGCTCCAGGCCTGCCCAGTTCCAGACTGGCCTCTGCAGCCCAGCATTTCAACAGACCCAGGATTCAGACCTATCCCAGTAGATCCTCGTGCTGGATTGGTTCTCACAGACCCAGGTTCTAGGACTTCTACTGTGTATCCAGGTCTCGGGCCAGCCCCTGAAGCCCCAGGACCCAGGCCAGCCCTTGTGGACCTACCCTCTAAGCCAGCACCTGCACATCCAGCATCCAGGTGTTCACCAGCAAACATCGGTTTTGCAACAGTCCCCAAGGACCCAGGCTTCCCACTGGCCCCAGCACTAGGCTGGTTCTAGGCTCCAGGCTAATGCCTATGGTCCTAGGCTTCAGAAGACCCAGGGTCTAGGCCCACCCCAGCAACAGGATAGACCTTGTGTATTGAGGATCCAAGACCACTCCTATAGGCTTCAGGGTGGCCCCCATAGATGCATGCTCCAGGCCCATCCTTGTAAACCCAGGCTCCAAACCTATCGCCACAGACCTAATGATCAGGTCCTCCCCAGCTGATCCAGGATTCAGACCCAACCATTGGGACCCAGGATCAAGGCTCACCCCCAGGCAATGATGATCCAGGCACCAGACTAGCCTGCCCCAGAATTCCCGCAGCAAGCCCACTTTCAATCTACACATGCAGGTATTCAATGCAGATGAATGAAGTTAGACCTTTATTTCACCCTATATGCAGAAATCAACTCAAAATGTATTAAAGACCTAAGCGTGAGACCTGAAACTGTAAAACTACTGGAAGAAAACATAGGTAAAAAGCTCTGTGACATTGATCTGGGCAATGAGTTTTTGGATATGAGTCCAAAAGCATTGACAGCAAAAGCAAAAATAGACGTATGGGATTACGTCAAACTAAAAAGCATCTGTACAGGCAAGGAAAACAATCAACAGAGTGAAGAGAAAAACACTGAATGGCAGAAAAGATGTGCAAACCATAAATCTGATAAGAGGTTAATATCCAAACTATATGAGGAATTCAACTCAATAGTAAGAACACAAATAACCTAATTAAAAAATGAGCAAAAATTCTGAATAGACATTTCTCAAAAGAAGACATACAAATGGCCAAATGGAAAAATGTACATGAAAAAATGCTCAGCATCCCTAATCATCAGAGAAATGCAAATTAAAACCACAATGAGATACCACCACATACTCGTTAGAACGGCTATTATCGAAAAGATGAAAGATAACAATGTTGGAGAGAATGTGGAGAAATTGGAACTCTTGCACACTGTTGATGGGAATGTAAATTACTACAGCCATTATGGGGAACATTATGGAGGTTCCCCCCAAAATTAAAAATAGAACTACCATATGATCCAGCAATCTCACTACTGGGTATGTATCCAAAGGAAATGAAATTAGTATGTTAAAGAGACAGTTGCACTCTCATATTTATTGAAGAATTATTCACAATAGCCAAAACATGGAATCAACCTAACTGTCCACCAATAGATGAATGGATAAAGAAAACATGGCATGTGTACTCAATGGAATACTATTCATCCTTAAGAAAGAAGGAAATCCTGTTATCTGCAGCATCACAGGTGGACCTGGAAGACATTATGTTAAGTGAAATAAGCCAGGTACAAAAAGACAAATACCACATGATCTCATTTACATGTAGAGTGTAAAATAGTTGAACTAATGGAAGTAGAGATTGGGATGGTGCTCACCAGGGCTGGGTTGGGAGTGGGAGATGTTGGTCAAAGGATACAGAATTTCAATTAGATAGGAGGAATAATTTTAAAAGATCCTTTGTACAACATGGTGACTATAATTAATAACAATGTATTGTATTCCTAAAAATTGCTAAGAGTAGTGATGGAGTTTGGATGTGTTGTCCCCTCCAAAACTCATGTGGAAATTTGATCCCCAATGTGGCCATGCTGGAAACTGATTGAGTCATGTGGTCGGATCCCTCATGAATGGATTAATGCTCTCCTTGGGGGAGGAGGGGATTAATGAGTGAGTTCTCACTCTGTTAGTTCCCACAAGAGCTGGTTGTTTAAAAAGATCCTGGCACCTTCTCTCTCTCTCTTGCTTCCTCTCTCTTGCTTCCTCTCGCCATGTGACCTGCCTTTACCTGCCAGCTGCTGCCATTTTCTGTCATGAGTAGAAGCAGCCTGAGGCCTGTGCCAGATGCAGCTGCCCCAGAATCATAAGCCAAATAAACCTCTTTTCTTTATAAATTACCCTATCTCAGGTATTTCTGCTATAGCAACACAAATGGACTAAAACAGAAAATTGATACCAAGGAGTGGGGTGTTGTTATACAGATATTTGAAAATGTGGATGCAGCTTTAGAACTAGGTATTAGGCAAAGGTTGGAGGACTTTGGAGGACTTAGAAGAAGATTAAAAAGATGAGGGAAAGTTTGGAAGATTTTAGAGACTGGTTACATTGTTGTGACTAGAATGCTGATAGAAATGTGGACAGTAAAGGCCATGTGGATGATAAGGTCTCAGATAGAAATGAGGAACTTATTGGGAATTGGACAAAAGATCACCCTTGCTACACCATAGCAAGGAACTTGGTTGCATTGTGTACATAACCTTGGACTTTGTGGAATGTGGGACTTAAGAGTTGTGAACCTGAATTTTTGGCAGAAGAAATTTCCAAGCAGCAAAGCATTAAGGAAGCTGCATGGTTACTTTTAAGAGCCTACTCTGAGTTATGGTGGCAAAAGCATGACGTAAAGCCAGAATTTAAAAGGAAAGCAGAGTGTAAAGATTTGGAAAATTTGCAGCCTGGCCATGAGGTAGAGAAATGGAAAGCAGGAGAAAAATGCAAGGGTGAAGCAGATAAGCTGTTTGCTAAAGACATTGTCTTGGTGGTGAGGCAGCCAGATGCTAATAACAAGGACAATGGAAAAAATGCCCTAAAGGCATTTGAATGGAAGAGTGCCCTATCCATCACAGACCCTGAGGCCTAGAAGGACTGAGTTGTCCCAGAGGACAGACCAGGGGCGCAGCTGCCCTTGGGAACCTGCTCCCAGCATCCCAGCTGCTCTGGCTGGAGCAGCCACAAGTGTGGTTTGTGCAGCAGCTCTGGAGAGTAGAAGCCTGAAATCTTGGTGGTGTCCACGTTGTGTTAAGTCTGCAGGCTGGCAGGACATGAGAGCAGTGGAGGTGTGGCAGCTTCCATCCAGATTTCAGAGGATGTATGGAAAAGCCTGGGGGCCCAGGCAGAGACCTGCCACAGGGGCAGAGTCACTGCAGAGGCCATCTACTAGAGCAATGCAGAGCAGAAAAGTGGGGTCAGAGCCCCCACAGAGAGCCCTCACCAGGGAAATGTCTAGTAGAGCTAAGGCAGTGGGGCTGCTGCCAGGACCCCAGAACTGCAGGGCCACTGGTAATGTGCAATGCAGGCCTGGAAAAGCTCCAGGTACCCATGCAGCCCACTGGGCTGTGCCTGGCAGAGCTGTGGGGGTTGATCTTCCTAATGCTTTGGGGGCCCAGGTGCCCAATTGTGCCCAGGATGCAGGACTTCGAGTCAAAGAAGATTACTTTGGAGCTTTAAGACATAATGTCCGCCTTGCTGGGTTTTGGACTTGTTTGGAGCCTGTTTCTCCTTTTTTTCTGGCCTATTCTTCCCTTTTGGAATGGGAATTTGTACCCAATGTCTGTTGCACCATTGTATCTTGGAAGTAGATAATTTGTTTTTGATTTTTACAGGTTCACAGCTGGAAGAAGTTTTGCTTTTGGTCTCAGATGAGACTTTGGACTTTGGTCTTTTAAGTTAGTGCTGGAACAAGCTAAGATTTTTGGGACTCTTGGGATAGAATGATTGTATTTTGTATGTGAGAGTGACATGAATTTTGGGGGGCTATGGGTGGAATGATTGAGTTTGGATGTGTTGTCCTCTCCAAAACTCATGTGGAAATTTGATTCCCAATGTGGCAGTGTTGGAAACTGATTGGGTCATGGGGGCAGATCCCTCATGAATGGATTTATGCTCTCCCTGGGGGAGAGGGGATTAATGAGTGAGTTCTCACTCTATTAGTTCCCACAACAGCTGGTTGTTTAAAAGACGCTGGCACCTTCTTTCTCTCTCTTGCTTTCTCTTGCCATATGATCTGCTTGTACCTGCTGGTTGCCTGCCATTTTCTGTCATGAGTAGAAGCAGCCTGAGGCCTGTGCCAGATGCAGCTGTCCCAGAATCATAAGCCAAATAAACCTCTTTTCTTTGTAAATTACCCAGTCTCAGGTATTTCTGTTACAGCAACACAAACGGCTTAAAACAAGTAGATTTTAAGTGTTCTCACCACAAAAAGGAGTACATGAAGTAATGTAAATGTCAGTAGCTTGATTTAGCCATTCTACAATGTATACATATTTCAAAACAATATGTTGTATACCATAAATATGTACAATTGTATCAATTTAAATAAATAAATAAATAAAGTGAGTAAATATTTTATTTGCAAGAACAGGCAGTGTGTGAGATTTTGCCTGAGGACTGTATTTTACCAACTGCTTCTCTAGAATCTTAAGGATATGAAAAGATAAGAGCTTATTTTATTTTCTGAAGTAATCCTTTAGCTGGAACATGACATGGCCAGGGAGAGATTGCTTGGCATTTGTAATTGGAAGAACCTGAGTTCAGGCACTGACTGATTCCATTACTTTATGCTCTGGGCAAGCATTTCACCTTTCAATACTCATGCACATTTCTTCACTTACATTATCTATTGTGGCTACTTCATAGGTTTTCTGTAAAAACTTAGTGAGATAACATTAGTGGAAGCACTTGTAAACTAAAGCATTATACCAGTGGGCAAAGCTTTTGTTATTAACACTTGATACGTGAGCAGAAAAATTCTCAAAAAGTCATCCTAAATGGTAGCAATAAATGAATGTAAATTTGTGAAATTACTAAACAGTCACTTTTCTAATTGAGGGGTCCTCTGTCTCTGCATAAAAAGGAAGAGGCATATCCTTCAGTCACCATAAAATCACAGGGCTAGAAACAGTTATAAACAATGTAGAGAAAGTGCAGGAAGGCCTGTGAGACTGCACCCAGGGCTAGATTGCCTGGGTCCTATTTCTGGCTCCACCATGTACTAGCTGTGTGAGTCAGCTACATCATCAGTGACAGCCTCACCAGGAGAAATAGTACTTCGTCCCCTGTATATAAGTTTTCTGAAGTAATGAATCCATCTGATGTGCTTGGCAGAGATCCCAGCAGACCGGAAATATTCAATAAAGATCAACTCTTCTTTTTATTGAAATGATCCACAAAATCATATAAGTTTGGAGTGGGAGAGCCCACAGAGGTCATTTAGCGCATCATTCTCCACTGGATGTGGGAATTGCCTCTATCATGTCTTGGCTCTATGTCCGCCCTGCCTCTGTTTGAACATTTCCTTTGTTATGAAGCTTATTACATTGCACAGAACTTCTCAGTGTAGGTAACCCATTCAATTTTTCTCTCATTAATATAAAAAAGTATTTTTTCATAGAAAAATATGAAGCAGTATTTGGGCTATATTATCTGCTTTTATTCTTTCTACACAATTCTAAACACAAGTAAAACACTGTGTCTTGCCACGCTCATATACAGTGCCCACAGATGCAGTTTATTGAATGCAAGTGGTTAGGAAACTATCCTTCATCCGCCTCTCAAAAGAACACCAGGCAAGCCCATGCTCATTTTCTGTTTCATAGGCAGTGCATGTTATTAATTACTCTGATAATTAGTATTTAATTTTTTAAAAATTCTAAATATTAATATGTTTAGTATTGGTTATGATATTAATAACAAAGTATGCCTACAAGTAGAAAGGTAAAGACATTCCCCACACAACTGATTTGAAGCAGGCTTAAAGGCCAAATGAATTTTTTTCATAATTATTAACACACTAAGAAAATGTAAGATCCATTTACTTTACATTCTATATATTCATACATAAATGTTGTTTATTATAAATAGGTATAAGATTAGTTTTGTCTTCAAACAAATAATGTGATGTAAATTTCCATGCACTACAGGAATACATTATTTCTGTGTCATCTTAAATGTCTTGTGGTGCTTTGTATTAGGCAATCTCTAAAATATTCACCATTAAGTTTGAAAAATGCTTTTATAAGCTAAAAACCTAAGTGAAATTTCCTAGGCAAATTAATTTCCCTTTCAGTTTCCAAGCACACGAGCAGGGCTTCAGTCCAATTCTTCACCTTTCTCCTTTTCCTTGATCAAAGAGATCTCTATATGAAAAGTGAGAAAGGGTTAAAATGGACAGAGAAAAAGAGCATCTTTGCAGACAAACTTACTAAAAACAAAAAAAGTTAATAAAATTGAATTGTCATAAAAGTTGCTTGAAGCTCTTTGCGTTGATTGATAAATTGCTGTTACTAAAATAAACTGAAAATATACTCCTAGTTCTTTTGCCTTTTAAGTATTAAAACCGAATGTGTTTTCACAGACTAGGTGTCAGAACAGCAGCAATCTGTTGAGTTAACAGAATATCATGTGGAAGGTCAGTGTGAAATATATATATATATGTAATAAAGGCAGCAAAATTATGCTGCTATAGCTAATTAAGAAAAATATCGCTTTCTTCCAGTACTGCACCATCAAAAACAATGAATAAACCTTTGCAAGAGTCTTAAAATTGGAAGGAGTTTTTGAGCTCACATAGTCCAAGTCACTTGTGAATTTGTGGTGATAAATGAAGTGTCATGCTTAGTTTTAATATCAGGTTTATTTATTTATTTATTTATTTTTTGCCTGCATCTACCTCACATTATTTATTAATGTATTAGACAAAAATTTCAGTGAATTTTCTCTGGTGCAGATATATTTATCCATGAATTTCTGGTTGAAAATACATGCTAATTATGATGACTTCAAGGATATGGGACTAAACTGTCTTGTAGGTTGATGCCATAATTATGTTGTAAAAAATGAATGGCATAAATAAACAATTTGGTCTGCTATCCAATTATTACTACAGAGTGTGACCCAGTTTTAGCTATTCAACATTTGTCATTCTTCAACAGTCCCCTTTTAATATCTAAATAGCTTCTAGCCAACAACTATACTTGTACTGTAAGTCAACACATGTAGTATCAAGGGGAACATTTTACAAATAATTTATTTTGTGGGCTCATTTTGAAATCATGTTCTTTAAGTTAAACAATCGGTGATGTTTAATAAGTTTATAATGGCTGTTCTGGTCATTGAGTGACACCTGTTAAATGCTTTCAGAATAAAATAAACAAAAACATCTCTGAAGTTGGTTTCCATGTATTACAAGGAACCCATTTTTTTTTTTTTTCAGGGAAAATCTTGCCTCTTTCCATGCATATTCACTTGTCAACTTTATGCAAAAATGAGATGTTCTTCTTGGGGGACAGTAGGTGTCTTAACTTTCATGAGAGAATGTTAACTGTATCCTCAACATGGCTAAATGCTAAAGTGTATTAAGCTAACCTTAACAGAAGACATGAAGCTGCTGACTCTGGATTTATAAACCCTGCTTCAGTCATAAACTCAAACACCTCCACGAGCCAGGCAGGTAACACAGAGTAAAATGAGCTAAAAATAAGAACATGTAATGAATTCTAGCCCTGGGATGTCAGTGTGGGGAGCTCTGAGGATTAGATTCTGAGGGAAACAAGAACAGTGGGCAAAAAGTATAAAAACAAATATTTTAATTATACAGAAATTGCCCTAAGGGCATACAGAAAATGAAAAAAAATATTTATTAAAGCAAGTCTACTAAAACTCAGCTGGAGCAAAGAGATCCTGCAGCATTAAAACGAAAATCCACTCCCTGTTTCACTTCTCTTATTTTCTCTACCCTCAGATCAATTTGACAAAAGCTCTTGAAAGATATTGCAAAAAGTTTATGGAAAGATTCATGTTATCTTTCAATTTTATTTTTTTCACAAACTTTTTGAAGTACCCTTTTACTTGGGCATTTGTATCTAAGGAGATGGTGCAATCTCCCTCAAGCTCCGAGACAAAAATTACTAACTGTATCTCACTGGGAACCAGGGGTCACCTGCATTTCATAACCCCTTCAACTTCAATTTGAAGAGGCTAAATTCCTGGAGAATGAAACTGGGAAGTTGGGGACTCCTTTTCTTCACCTAAGCCCTACCCATATGACTGAGGTACTACTCCATATACGGCAGAGTAAGAATACTAGGGCCATGACAACCTCACTCCAACTTGTTTAAGGAAAGATGTTCCATACCAGGAGAGGAAAGGCAAGCACAGTAGGATACCACTCCAATCAGTGCTTAGTGTGGTAGCTCAGAAGGTTTTCTCAGGAGAAAAGGCAGTACACAGAAAAAGAGAACTCTGGAGATCCTAAAAGGAGTTAAGTTTATTTGAAACTGAGTCTGGGGAAGCTCAGGCCTAAGGAAACTCTTAAAAACAATAGTGTCTTTTAATTAAGAGCAGCAAGCAAACCATAGAACAGCTAGTTCACTTAAAAAAGAACCATATGCAATTTTGGAGTTGAAAGTATAATAACCAAGGTAAAAAATTTAAAGGAACATTCAGCAGTATATTTGAGTTGGCAGAAGAATAAGTGAACTTGAAGACACATTGATAGAGATTATGCAATCTGTAAAATAGAAAGAAAGTAGAATGAACAGAAACTTAGACAAATGTAGGGCACTTTAAGTGCACCAACATACATGTAATGGAAATATCAGAAGGAAAGGAGAAAGAGAAATAAGCAGAAAAAGTATTCCAAGAAATAATATTGAAAACCTTTCCAAATTTGCTGGAAAATGCATATTTTTTCCTCTTAACTGATTTAAAAAGGAACAATTTAAAAGCAATATGTAGATATTGTGTTTTGGGACCTATAACATGTAGAGTTCAATACATGTGACAATAACATCATAAAAGAGATGAATAGAAGTAGAGTTGTACTGGAGTGAGAAAATAACACCAGATGGTAACTTAAATCCACAAGAATAATTGAAGAGACCCAGACATTGTAACTATAACAAACTCTATAAATATGAACTTCCTCTCCAATTTTTTCTCAGACTTTTTAATGGGCAAAATTATAATGATGTATCGCTAAGTTTGGATAATAAGAGGGTACTTCAAAATGCTCATGGAAAGATTTATACTATCTTTTAATTCTATTTTTTTCATGAACTTTTTGAAGTACACTTGCATATGGATGTAATATGTATAAAATTAGTAACATATGATAAGGGAAGAGGGAATAGAGCTACATAAGATAGTAGTATTTCTATCTTACTGAAATTAAGTTCCAATGTTTTATGATGTAAACTGTAAATATTAGAGCAACCACTAAGAAAATAATTCAAAAAGTATAGTAAAATATCACTACAGGAACTAAAATATTATACTAGAAAATATTCACTTAATGCAAAAAGAAGTTAAGGAGGAATAGAAGAAGAAAAATGATATGAGACAGGTAGAAAACAAAAAGTAGAACAGTAGATGTAATTCAACTATGTCAGGAATAGCAATAGCATGTGATTGGATTAAACAACCCAATCAAAAGGCAGAGCTTGTAAGACTGGATAAAAAACAAGGTCTCATTATATAATGTCTGTAGGAAACTATAGTTTCAAGGACGTAAATAAGTTGAAAATAAAAAGGATAAAATAATACATCACACAGAGAGCAACAATAAGAAAGCTGGAGTGGCTATACATATATCTAACAAAATAAACATTCAAGCAAAAAATGTTTTACAGATAAAAGTGAACATTTTATAATGACAAATGGGCAGTTCATCAAAGTTACAGCTGTTATAAACATATAAGCACCTAACAACAAAACCCCCAAATACACGTAGTGGAGGCTGGCAGAGGCAAAGGAAAAGCAAACAATTCAACAGTAAGAGTCAGGATTTTAATAACCAACTTTCAGTAATGGATAGAACAACTAGGCAGATACTCAACAAAGAAAAAAAAAGACTTTAATGACACTATACCCAAAGTAAACTGATGAAACACTTCACTCAACAGTAGTAGAACACACACTCTTCTCAAGTGCACATGAATCATTCTCTAGGAAAGCCAACATATTAGATCATAAAACAGCCTGAGGTAAATTAAAAGGATTTAAGTCATACAAAGTATCTTCTTTAATAACAATGGAGCAAAATTTTAGGAAAAATAACAGAAAATTTGAGCAAAAATAACAGAAAGAAATTTGGAGAATACATGAATATGTGGAAATTAGACTACTAAATAAAAGATGGTTCAAAGAAGTCACAAGAAAATTTGAAAACACTTTGAGATGGAAGAAAAAGTTAACACAACATACAAAAACTTATGGACTGCAGCTAAAGTAGTGTTTAGAGGGAAATGTACAGCTGTAAATGTTGATGCTTAAAAACAATGATCTGAAATCAACAATCTAATCTTCCACCTTTAGACACTGAAAAAATATGAGCAAAGCAAGTGGAAAAAGGAAAATGTTATTGATTAGAGCAGAAAGTAATGAAAGAGAGAATAAAATAAAATCATGAAAAAAAATAAACAAAACCAAAAAATTGTTCTTCAAAAAGACCAACAAAGGTAACAAAATTTTAGTCAGAGTGACCAAGAAAATAAAAGATTCAAATTACAAAAATCAGAAATGAAAAAGGAGACTTTACTACCTACCTTACAGAAATAAAAAGAAGTATAAGAAAGTGCTATAAACAATGGCATGCCAACAAATTAGGTAACTTAGATGAAATAGACAAATTTTGAAAAAGACACAAACTACTGAAACTGACTGAAGAATTACAGAAAATCTGACTAGACCTATAACAAGTAAAGAGATTGAATCAGTAATCAAATAATTCCTCACAAAGAAAAGCCAAGAACCAGATATTTTCACTGATAAATTCTACTAAACACTTAAAAAAGAAAAAAAAAAAAAAAAACAACCGACCAATTCTTTACAAACTTTTCCAAAATATGGAAGAGAAGGGAACAAGTCCCAACTCATTCTAAGAAGCCAGTATTACTCTGACACCAAAACTAGAAAAAGATGTCACAAGAAAACTACACACTAATATTTCTTACAAATACAGATGCAAAAGTCCTAAATAAAATACTAGCAAATCAAATTTAAGAATGTATAAAAACAACTATACATGAATAAGTGGCATTTATTTCAGGAATGCAAATTTAGTTTAAGATCTCCAAATTATTTAATTTAATACACCACATGAATAGGATAAAGGACAAAAGCTATATGATTATCTTAATAGACACAGAAAACATTTGATAGTATTCAACAGTCCTTCATCATAAAAACAGTTAACATTGTAGGAATGAAAGGGAACTTCCCCAGCTTTATTAGAAAATGTGACAACTCAATGTTAAGAAAACAAACAATGCAATTAAAAATGAGCAAAGGATCTAAATAGACATTTTTTCAAAGAATACATATAAATGGACAATAAGCACATAAAAAGGTGCTCAACATCATTAGCCATTAGGGAAATGAAAACCCAAACCACAGTGAGTTACCATTTCATACTCACTAACAAGGCTATTATCAAAAAGACAGATGATAGCATGTTTTGGTGAGGATGTGGAGAAATTGGAAGTTTCATGTACTGTTGGTGGAAATGTAAAATGGTGCAGCTGTTTTGGAAAACACTCTGGTAAATGGTTACCAGGCCAGTTGGTTACCAGACATTCTTTTTTTTTTTTTTTTTTTTTTTCCTTTTTGTCTTTTTTCGTGACTGGCAACGGATTGCAACCCTCAGTGTCGTGCCCGTACCGGACCGGGACCAGCAATGGGATCGCAACCCTCGGTGCTGCACCCGCACCTCGCTCAGCCAGTGAGCAGCCGGTCTGTATGTGGGATCCGAACCCTCGGCAGGAGCGCCACCGCACTCCCAAGTGGCGCACTGTAGCAGTGCGCCACCGGGCCAGCCCCAGACATTCTTTAAATGGTTATACCACATGATCCAGAAATTCTGCTCCTAGGTTTATACTCAAGAGAAATAATATTATATATCCACATAAAACTGTATACGAGTGTTCTTAACAGCATTACTCATAATAGCCAAAAAAAGTAGAAACAGTGCAAATTTTCCTCAACTTATGAATGAATAAAGAAAATGTATATTCATACTATGGAATATTATTCAGCAATTAAAAAATGAATTATTGATATATAACATGGACTGACCTTGAAAATATTATGCTAAGTGAAAGAATCCAGAAATAACAAGACCTATACTGTATGATTTTATTTTTATGAGCAGGCAAATTTATAGAAAAAGAAAATAGACAAATCTATAGAGAAAGGAAGTAGATTAACAGTTCTTGGGGCTGAGGAGAATGGTGTGCTTGGGAAGTGATCATTAAGCAACATGGAGTTTCTTTTTGGGGTAACAAAAATGTTCTACAATTGATTGTGGTGATGAATCCACAGTTATGTGAATATATGAAGATACTTCAAAAAGTCCATGGAAAAATAGAATTGAAAGATAATGCAAATCTTTCCATGAGCTTTTCAAAGTACTCTCATACTAAAAGACATTGAATCCTACACTTTAAATCGCTGCATGGTGTGGTATGTGAATCATATCTCAAGCAAGGTGTTGATAATAATTGACTCACTTTTCAGACCTGTATCACTCATTTTGCAAGACAGAGGGTTAAGGAGGGGGAGAGAAACTAGTAATACTTGGCCTCAGTTTGCTGGCTACAGCAGGTGCAGTGGGGGTTGTTGGTGAGCTGTTGAGTGCATACCTCTCCCCAGGAAATGGCTTCTGCTCAGTTCTAGTTGCTTACTGACATTCTGGAAGGGAGAAAATAAGTAGAAACACTGCTGTCAGGTCTGCCTTTCCAAGAGAAGCAGAAATATGAATTTTTATTTTAAATCTTTGGAAATACGGTCAACTAATTTAAATATGTAAAACTACCATGAATGTTAATACTGTGTGATTTGTCATACAGATGAGTTTTGTTTGCGAATGTTCATCCTAGGTATTTGTCAGATATTTTAACTTTTAATTCTCTGCCATCAATTACTTGTAAAAGTTTAGTGGAGAAGTTTCTAAATCTGTATGATCTTCTTATTTCTTCAGATCCAGTGCTTCTTGATATTTTTTGGGGTAATAGAAAATGATAAAAAAAATGCATATCCCACCCTCACACATACACTCAATATTTCCATATAATTTTAGGGGTTCACAGACCTCCCAATATAAACTCTTAGTCTAGATACAGTAAATCTTCCTGGATTAAGCTAGCTCATAAAGAGTTTATATGTGGACAACAGAAGTTGGATCTCCTGAAGAACGACCTTCTTTGATTGTACTTTGGCATTTGGTCATCAGTCCCCATTAGGGACATTTCTGAAAATAGCTGTAGGAATGTCATTTCTGTGAAGATAATATTGACTTAACAAATAAAATGAACAGAATTATGGTGCCTTTCTGTGAAGATTCACAGTAAAAACTTTCCAAAGGTCTCAGAACCAGTTAAGAGTGGGGTTGTCCCAGAGTAGGTGGTAAACTTCTGTCATGTAGTGGATTACTCATTCCCACTGTAAGTTGCCTACCATTGAGCACAGAACAAAACTTTGTACTATTCTAAAGCAAGGGTTTTGTATACCAACCATCCAACTATGTTCCTGACGTTAAAATAGAGCCTTATTCTTAATTTCCCATTAGTTTTGTTTGCTCATTTTCTTAATTTTCTCATTTTGTTACGTTTCATGACACTTTTCATCTGGGGGACTCTTTTTTGTTGCAACAGGGCATGGCTGGTCTAAAGGAATAGGTAAAAATACCAAATATATTTGGTAACAGAGCCTCAAAGTTATGTTTAAATTTACCACAAAGAGCCTCACATTATCAAATCAGCAATTTCTGTTGTGTGTATATTGGGTAGGAGGGTAAGTTGGGGACCAATGTGGACCACAAGGGGGAGGATTCATTTGTGCTTATTACTGTTGTTAGAGAACATCGTTATCAGACAGTCTCAACCTGCCTTTCCAGTGGTATTTCCACCTATTCATTTCTATTCATACTAACTTCCCTCCAACACTATTCCATGCATTTACTCCATGTTTTTTACACTTGGAACTTTGTTCAAAGTATTCCTCCTGCCTGGTTTTATCTTCTCTGAACATCTCCATGTATCTAAACCCTACACACTTTATGAGACCAGTTTCAACTACAGTCCATAATTTTTTTTTATTTTCCTACTGTAACCAACTCAGACTTAATCTCTTTTCACCCTCCATTCCTAACATGAATTTTTATCCTCTTCCTACCCACAACCTTCCACACTGTGCCAAAGTCATTTGAATGTAACTTTGAGTTTCTTAAGACGCAGAGATCCATTTTTCCCATATTTTCATACCCCTCAGAGATTCTAGCATAGTAGTTTGCACATCATTAATACCTGATAAATCCCAGCTGGATGATTAAGTGTGGGTACGGACTCTTCAGATGACTGAGGACAATGTTGCTTTGGGTTGGTGGAACATACGTATCAGATCTTAATGACATTTATACCTGTGGACAATATAACTAGGTATGATATGAGAGTAATTCATATACAAACGTGTGACAATCTTGAGTTTGTTAGAAACAACCAAAAAGCTAAATAAATATCTAGGAACTTTTCAGTAATACTAATTTTGTATCTTCAGCATGGATTAGTAAGGCAAATCTTTTAAGCCTCAAATAAACATGAAAATCCTATAATAAAAAAAAATTGCACCTGTTATGACCTTTTCATAGAATTATTAAAATAGTTGGTTGGGGGAGGGAGGTACCTACCAGAGCATTGAAAAAGTACCAAACTCACTGCACTAAGAGCTAATGGATTTGGACTTCAGACCTGGCTTTGCTACTGATTTATGCTGTAGCCTTGAGAAATCTCTTCTCTTCGTCACTGTTTTGTTTTCCCACCTGAAAATGAATGGAACGGGCACTATATCTTCTTTGATTTATTACAGCTCTTGCGTTCTGCAATTTCACGAATGGAAACTCAGACACTTAGTTTGGCAGAGCAGGAGAACACTTGTGCATTCCGCTTGTTTAGCATATGGTGTAAATACATTCACCAGTTATTTCATTTTGTTGCTACCAGTAGGCTCTGGCAAATGAATATTGTGAGTGTGTTTCCAATGTCAAAGTGTGCTAGTGTCAAAATGTTTTTTTATTGGCCTGGCATTTTGCACAGCACACTAAAACTCAGAACAAAGATGGTGAATCAGCTTCTTTGAAATTAATATCCAGCTCAATTAAAAACAAGAGCCATGGTCTTGAATTAGATACTGAACTGACTCAGCAGACCCTGGAGGAATTATGTGATGCTGGGGGTGGCAGTGGGGGACTAGGAATGTAATTATTCATACCATTGGAACCTTAAAATAAATCTAGGAATTAGGTACTGCAGAAGATTGCAGGAGAAAAAGATACCAGTGGCTTTTCAAGGTTCCCAGAGTCTTTTTGCTTTTCTTTTTGTGTTTGTTTGCTTTTGATTTTTATATATTAAATATTTAGAAGAAATATGCGGGGCTTTAGGCAATAAAATAATGGCAGTGGGGCTGAAAAGCCACAGACAAAATTGAAAAAACAGCTTTGATAACCAATTTGAGATGAAGCGAGAGAGAGAAACAAGTGTGATTCTAAAGATTAAAGCTTGGGAAAATGTGCAGATTACAAAACCATCAATAGAAACGGAAAATTTGGGAGGAGAAATATTTTTGGACATTTACCTTTCAGTCGTGTTGAATTTGGCGTATTTTTGAGATGTTCAGGTGGGTGTATCTCACAGGCATTTGGAAGTAAGTCTACAGTCTACAGATGGTGGTCATTAGCACGTAGATGTGGCTGGAGCCAGTAGATATGGGCGAAATGGCCCAGTGAGAGGAAGAAGAAATCAGGCTTTGTACAGACTTTTGGGGAGATCCACGTTAAAGTACCAGGTGGGGAGAGCAGAAATCCAGAATGAAGACAAATGTAATAATCCCAGAGATAGAAGAAAAATTAGAGGAGATAATAGTGTTCTGGAAGCTATGAGGAAAATAGCTAGTTTTCAGAAGCTGGGTGGGGGTGTGAGTTAAGCTAGTTCTGCCAAGAGCTATGTAATGTACCCAGTAGAGAACTGTCACTGGATTTGGTGACACTAATAAGAGCAATTTTAGCAAAATGGTAAGAAACGTAAGCCAGATAGTAGGGACAGTATAATTGATACTGATTTTTTTAGTTTGGTAGTCAAAAAAAATAAAATAAAAAAGAATGGACATAGGATGGGTGGTTTAACGGTGGGGGGGGTGAGGGTCAAGGAAAGTGTTTTTTGTTTTGTTATTTTAAAGGAAAGTTGGAGAAACGTAGTATTTATAAGGATGGAGAAGTGTGTACAGGAATATAAACACGCAGTGGTGAATAGTACTTCTACTTAGAATGATAACCATTTGTTCTCTTTTATGACAAAGCAATTTTGAAGGAACATGATACTGAAGTAATTGAGAAACCAGCTGTCAGTTCCAAATAAAGTAAGAAATGCAGGAAACGACAGCGAATTTTTGCAGGAATTAATCTAAAATAAAGAATGTGAAATTTTTCTCCCTGAATTGTCCCTGAATGAGAAATACTTAAAAGTTTTAAAAGTAATGCTTTTGCATAAACATAGGTGGACTGAAAAAGTCAGTAAGAATTTATGAGGCAGCAAGTGGGTAACAGGATCGTCTAGGCTAAGGAAACACTACGGGCAAAGGAGCATCAATGTTAGAAGAATGGCAATTATTGTAATGAAACTGGGGAAAGGGTGGTGACAGGGAGAGAGGGCTGATCAGGAGGCAAAGTGTGGACCAGGCCAATACAGAGGGTCTTGAATTGAACGCTTAGGTGCAAATATACCTACTGGGTTTATTTTTTATCTTTTGGATCATTCTTTATTGGCTGGGCTTTCATGAGATAAAATTGTTTAATTACCAGAAAAACAGTTTCAACATATATATATATATATATACACACACCACACAGGGTTATAATATATATATACACACACACACACACACAGGGTTATAATATATATATACACACACACACACACAGGGTTATAATATATATATACACACACACACACACACAGGGTTATAATATATATATACACACACACACACACAGGGTTATAATATATATATACACACACACACACACACAGGGTTATAATATATATATACACACACACACACACAGGGTTATAATATATATATACACACACACACACACACAGGGTTATAATATATATATACACACACACACACACAGGGTTATAATATATATATACACACACACACACACACAGGGTTATAATATATATATACACACACACACACACAGGGTTATAATATATATATACACACACACACACACACAGTATATATATATATATATACACACACACACACACAGGCACATATAAACAAATTAATATATCCAATTAAATTCCACCTACAGATGCTATGGACCATACAGTGTGCCTGGTGCTGTCTAGAATATAAAGTGAGAACTGTCTCTGGTCTATAAAAAAGTGTAATATCCAGTATGAAAGAGCAGAAATTCTGCTCTGCTTTAAGCACTTTTTCATTTCCTAATAAACCTCCAGGGTGAGCTTGTCTCATTTTTATGAAAGTGAGAAGTAATACTCCACAATATTCCAAGCTAGAAAACAAACATCCTAAGGTTATTATTAACCAGGTCCACCTTTCTATTTCTTCTTCTATTTATTTATTTATTTATTTATTTTTGCCTTGAGAATTTAAGTTGTAAAAAACCAACCAAACAAAAATATCAGCTGTTACTTCTAACTAGTTTTCCTAGGATTTTGGAAGAACTGATTAAGAAAGACATGTAAATCTAACAAATAATTCTGCTAAAAAGAAATAGAAAATTATGTAGTCAATATCCTTGAAGTTTAAAAGTATTTTAATGAGAAACATTTTTGTTGATTTTTCTCAATTGATAGGTTTTCTGCCTAGAGGAAAATTGCTATAATAGCAGGAATTGTATAAAATTAGAAACTCAAAGCTATTCTGAGCTATTTTAATAATGTATTATTCTGTCAAAATGAATTTAAAAAATAGTTCAGAAATGATATAAACACCCAGGTTCTAAAATCACACTCAGATCTATTCATCTGGATGCATTTTTAATAGCAGAAATGTCAAAATACATAAAAACTTCATTATGTATTTGAAACACAGGCTTACATACTAAAATAATAATCTCTTACTGTTTGGGGACCTGGATCATGGGGATCACTGACTGAGCACTTATTATCAGAGTACCCCACCGCTCAGTACAAGTCTCTTTCTCTGTCTACACACTCTTCCTGGTTGGCTAGGTTCTACTCTCCGAGGGTCACCCTGAAGACTCCCAGATCTGTATCTCTTGCCACAATCTTGCCAACAACTCCAATGTATACACACAACTACCTAATTGACTTCTTCACTCTGATGACTAAAGGACATTCAGCATCATCTCCAACTTCCCACTTCCAACCCATTCTTCCCTCCCTTAGTCTTCTCCTTCATGCTAAATGACACTTTCATCCACTTAGGAGTTCATAGCAAAACCATTGGAGTTATTCTTAATTTTTCTCTTTCCTTCACTCAATCCTTTAATACATATGTCCTTCTTAATATATATGTACAATTTTGTAGCCTACTTTTTATAAGCAGTTACATTATTCTTAAATATTTTTTGCAAACCTGCTTGATAAAGGATGAATAAGTCTTCATAGATATCCAAATTTTATTTAACTGTTCTTACACTGTGAGGCATGTAAGTTCTTTCTAAGTCTTACCATTACATGATGTTAATTTTTTCTGAATACTTACATGGTGCTAATCATGTGCAGGCACTGTTCTAGCATTTTACAAGTATTAACACATTTAATCCTTACAACCCATGAAGTAAATACTATTTTTCAGATGAGGAAAATGAGGCACAGAGAAACTAAATAACTTGCTCAAGATTACATAGGTAGAGGGGTCCTAGGCAGGAGCTGAGGGCAGCGTCCCCCACTCAGAAGCAGGTAAGAAGCATGCTAAAAACACCACTTCCATGTGGGTGCCCCATTACAGCAACCACCACAGCCACAGCTGCTGCAAAAGCATCTCAATGCCACAGCAACTGCCACAGCTACTGTGCAGGTAGCCGGCCAGAATGCCAGACACTCCACTGCATTGACACAAGGAGAGACCAGAAAAAGAAGAGGGCATCTCTCTCCTCAAAGCCCACCCCAGCATAATAGAAGAAGCAACTTCTCTACCAGATGACCAGACATCAAGGTAGAAATACTAGGAATATGAAAATCCAAGAAAATATGACACCACCAAAAGAATACAGTAACTCTCAAATACCAGACCCTATAGAGCCGGAAACTCTTGAAATGACCAAAAAGGAATTCCAAGCAACAATCTTAAGGACACTCACTGAGATACAAGAAGACTCAGTTAGATGACTTAATGAAATGAGAAAAAAAAATCCAGGATATGAAGGAGGAAATTTACAAAGAGATTAATAACTTTATAAAGGATGCAGCATAACTCATTGAACTGAAAGATTCACTCAATGAAATAAAAAACACAACCAATAGCTTAAGCAGCAGGTTAAAATGAGCACAAGAAGGAATTTCTGATCTTGAAGACAATTCTTTGAAATAACCCAGGCAGAAAAGAAGGAAAAAAGAACTTTTTAAAATGAAGAAAATCTAAGAGAGCTATCAGACAACCTTAAGTGCACAAACATTTGAATCAAGGGTGTTCAAGAAGGGGAGGAGAAAAGGGGAGAGTAAAGCATGGGAAAGCTATTCAATGAAATAATAAGAGAAAACTTTGCAGGTGTAGGAAGAGACACAGACCTTCACATCTAGGAGGTTCAAAGATCCCCAAACAGATTCAACCCAAAAAATCCTCTCTGAGGCATATTGTAGTCGAACAAGCAAAGCTCAAAGACAAAGAGAGAATCTTAAGAGAAACAAGAAAAAAGTGTCAAGTCACCTATATAGGAACCCCTATCAGATTAACAGCAGACTTCTCAACAGAAACTCTATAGGCCAGAAAAAAATGGGATTATATATTCAAAATATTAAAAGAAAAAAAACTGCCAACCAAGAATACTATTCCCAGCAAATCTATGCTTCAGAAAAATAGTGTATTTTTCAGACAAACAAAAACTGTGGGAGTTCACCACCACATGACCAGCTCTGCAAGAAATCCTTAAGGAAGTCCCTCATTAGGCATTTGAAAAATGATAATCACTACCACAAATACACAAGAAAGAAAAAAAAACCCCACTGGTAAAACAAAAAAGCATATGAGAAAGAGAAACTAAAGCTTACCACCACAAAAAAAACCCATAATGACAATGAAAAAAAAGCAAACAAACTCTCAGTCTCTTTGGAAGATGATAGGGAAACAATTCATTTTTCTAAAACTAGTAAATGGGAAGAGTCAAGCATTTATCCTGTCTTTCCCATATGAATTGTTCCTCAGGGTACAAGGTGGGAACATTTCTGTCTAGTGAAGTATCCCAGCTAGTAAATAAATAAGAATTAAAATCATTACAATGTGGTATTTTTGCAATCCGTATTGAAATAATGGATTCACCAAATGATCATCAATGACTGCTAACATTACAGAGAGGCGATCAGACATAACGGGCCTCCTGCAGTAAGAACATGCACCTCTGAAGCCAAATCTAACCTGTGTGAGACCAAGCCTCAGGATCCAGCAACCAATCATCAGGAAATGCAAGGGGTGGTGGAACATGTTAAATGACACTACAGGGATGGAGCCAGAAAATCCAGACCTTGGGAAACTCTGTGGGGTTAAGGGGAAATATTAGACAAAGGGGAAATCTATACATTAAAAGAAACTTAAGAGACAGCTGACATAGCAACCAATGCAACAAGCAGAACTTGTTTGGATCCTGATATAAACAAATCAATTGTGAGAAATAAAGAGGGAGGGGGAGAGAATTGGAGAAATTTAAACATGTTTAATGTTTGACTATATCAAGGAATTATTATTGATTTTTAAAATGTGAAAATTTTGTTTTTGAGTAATTGGCATTTTACTAGCAATAGTTCTGTTCAAACTCTGTTTTTTCTTAATTCAGTCTTGGTAGGTGGCGTGTTTCTAGGAATTTATTCATTTAATCTAGATGATCTAATTTGTTGACGAACAATCATTCATGGTATTCTCTTAAAACCTGTTTGATTTCTGTAAACTTGGTTGTAATGACCCCTCTTTCATTTCTGATTTTAGTTATGTGAGTCTTCTCCCTTGTTTTTTTTTAGTCTATCTAGGTACAATTTTGTTAATTTTGTGGATCCTGTTAAAGTACCAACTTTTGGTTTAATTTTTTTTTCTATTTTTTCCTATTTTCAATTTTTTAATCTATGCTTTAATTTTTATTTTTTACTTCCTTTGCTAAGAATAGACTTAGTTTGTTCTTCATTGTCTAGTTCCTTAAGGTGCAAAGGTGATTGTTGATTGGAGATCTTTCTATTAATGTATGCATTTGCATTAAATAAATTTCCCTTTTAGCCAAAAAAAAAAAAATACATAACTAGAAGAAGAGGAACTGTGTTCAAACCAAAGCTGCATGACTCCAGAACCCATGTTCTGAATCAGTCCACAGTGTTGCCTTAGAAGCATTGCTTTCCGCATTAACCATGTTTTACACCAGCCTGCATGTAACTCTGGTCATTTCTTTAGAATTTATTTCAAGAGATAGATCAACAGGAATGAACATCCTAAATGTTTTGGATAGGACATATTACAAAATTATCTTCTTTTATCAACTTACGGTCCCAAGATCAGTTGTTGAGAGTGACTTCTTTATTGCACTTACATCAACATTGGGTGTTATAATTTCAAAAACATTGAGCAATTAATTCAGAATAAATTGTATAATAGCTATAGTTGCATCTTTTTGATTACTAGAGAAGATGATTTTTACTCCTGTGTATACTAACACTTGTATTTTTTATTTTCTGAATTTTTTACGTTTGGCTTTTTGCCAATTTTGCTGTTAGAATTTTAATTTTTCATATTGAATTGTGGAAACTGATTATGCATTGAGATCAATACCCTGAGTTTATCAGATATACTGCTTATATATTTTTTAACAGTTTTCAGTTGGCTTTTCATTTAGTTTACATTGTTTCTGGAGTGTAGACATTTTAAAATTGGTGTTTCCATTGCATCAGGCTCAAATAGTCACATAAATAATCACCTATATTTCTCTTTGAATTCCTTTTTATATTATAAATTATTGAAAATCTCTCTTTACTTACCTAATGCTTAGATATACATTGCAATTTCATGAGCCAGTAAAAAAAAAATCAATGATCTTAATTTTATTAAGTTGAATTTTAAATTTTCAATGAAAATAAACTTGTGAAAATTTTTTCTTTAATAGTTTTAGAATCCAAGACATTGATAAATATACAGACTGGCTCTAAGGCCTATACTATATATAGTATAGTATTAACATACTCCTCCTACTACTCACATACTATGAATGAGCACTGCATTATTTAGTACATGCACTTTAGATGTAGACTTCAAATTATTGTAGTGAGTTCTTATTATTTTATGTTGCCTTGACATCCATTTTGAATACAGTTTTAACTTGCTCATAGCAGAAGCAGGGCTCGGTTACCCTCTACACTGTTTCTGGTTCTGCATAATATCCAAATGGGTCAAACTGGTGGCCAGAGATGAGAACTTAGAGGCATCTTTCTTGCTTAGCAGACTGAGCTCCCCACTTTCCCTCCACTTTCTTTAATGGCACCATTCAGGCATTTGCCTTCACACTTAAAGTGACCCACCCATTAATCCCTTATACATACTCCTAGTTGTCACATGCTTTCTGGCCACCTAACTCTTCCTTCCTGCCTCCAATGGCCCTGGGACAAAGAATTATCCTCCCAACTCAATGCACCCTCCCTGTCCAGGATCTATAAGTAATAAATCTTTGAACTTGTTTCCTAATGTGGTGACGTATTGAATTTGTTTCTTCCATCTGAAAAACCAGGGACTGCCCCAGGCCAGACTTTCCTTGGGAACCAGGGAGAACACAAGGTCAGATTTCCAGCATCAGAGTGATGGTCAGGCAGGCATAAACTGGACGTGGATCAGACAAGAGCCACAAAGGTGTCTGCCAGTATAAACAAGTTTCCTGAGTGAGGTTGCAGGTCATACAGCTGGTCATTGTGTTGTGTGCCAGGTTAAAGAAGTATCCTGTGAAAGGCACACTGTGAACACCCCATGGCCAGGTTCCTTTTATTTCCCATTTGGGTAGATCGCTAACCACTCTGGTACTGAGCCCTACTTTAGTTGGGAGCTCTCAAAATAATCACTTATTAAAAGCTCCTTCTCAGTTATATTTATCACTTTTATTGGTTTATGTTTCTTACACATAACCTTCATGGATATGGAGCTGTCTAACTAGACAATGGATGACTTTAATGGCTTTAATGGGTGACTCTTTCCTCTACAATCCCTTTGTGTCCTGCTTCCCAATAGTGACCTTTCTGATTCATCAACTCAGGAGCCACTGCACAGGATGAGGTGAGGACAAACAGACAGGTTATAGGCATCCTGCTCTACTTCCCTCAGCACAGCCTTGCTCTGTTTTATCTACAGCTGGATTAAGAAGCAAGCCTCCAATGTAGATTCCTTCTGGACCCCCTAAGGGGGACGGGCATTAAAACCTCTGGGAGTATGTTTTGGTGAAAGAAATAGAACTTACCAGAACATCGTTTTTTGGAGAGCAGTACTGGATGAAGTTGGCAGGAATAAGCCCCTAGCAGCGGAGGCTTAGAACTCTCTCTCACCCCCAACTCCCCAGGAGGCTACTTGCTCAAGTAACTTCCTAAAGTGAGTGGGTCCACTTAAATATGGAGCTTTGATTTTGCTTGGAGCCTGGCTGACTTCTGCCGCTAGCATTTAATATTTTTTAACTTTTCTCCAGGCAGCATTTAGTCTCTCTTTAAAAACCGTTGAATAAATATTTAAAGAAAATCATTGTGCAATGGGTACTGAACTGAGTAAGCCTCAAAGAATTTCTGCAGGTCTGGGTTCAGTCCTCGTTTTACATATTTTTGTTCCACACTGAAGTACGTAGGGATACAGGGGCTTCAGGTCTGCAATTTATTCCCAAAATTTTTCAAAAAACTCATATATGTATATTTACACACAAACACAAACATACACAGAGAAAAGGATAAGGCAAATGTAGTAAAATGTTAAATTTGTCTAGGCATTCTTTGCACTTTTCTTACAATTTTTCTGGGAGTCTAAAATTAAAGAATCAAATAAGTTCCAGGCTTGATTTTTTAATTTAAAGAAAAAAAGCATTGAAGGCTGATTTAAAACTTGGTAAATATCTGGACTAGACAATTTAATATGTCCTTCACAGTTCTATAATCACATATTTCCTTGATCATAAGACTCTAGATTCTTCCATAGAACAACTTATCAAGTGAGATATTCATCTCTTAACTTTTTTTTTTTTTTTAGGTTTCAGAATAGACAGGCTGTAGACGTATTTGGAAAAATAATATAAAATGTCATTTTGTCGTCATCGCCACTGGGTTGCATTAGCATGTGAGACACACAGAACATCTGTCAGACTTCTTAGTTTTGGAATATTATGTGTGGCATGTTGAAGACTTCTTGAGAGCTCGGTTTACTTACTTACAAATTTAAGGCAAATACGTTTTTAATAGCATGATTTGTGAATTAAAGGGCATGCTAGAAAGAGAGTACAATTTGTTTGAAGGGTGATAGCTGGGAGTCTTAAAATGATCCGTAAGGAAAGAGCCTGACAGTAACTCTGAATAGAAATAATATAAACGGTTAAGGTAATGTTAATGAAACATTAAAGCAAAAGATGGTTCCTGAAAATTCAAATATTAAATTCTAGTAAACAGCAAAAAGCAACAGAGGACTAAATAGAACTAATTTAATTTTTAATTTTTTTTTTCCTTTTTGTCTTTTTTCGTGTCCGGCAACGGATCACAACCCTCAGTGTCGCGCCCGTACCGGACTGGGACCGGCAACGGGATCGCAACCCTTGGTGTTGCTCCCACACCTCGCTCAGCCAGTGAGCGGGAACTGGTCTGTATGTGGGATCCGAACCCTCGGTGGGAGCGCCACTGCGCTCCCAAGCGGCACACTGTAGCAGTGCACCACCGGGCCGGACCTAATTTTTAATTTTAAAAAAGTCAAGGGTACTGAAGAATCCAATTCCTACCACTTACGTTAAGGACCTCTATTAAGATGTGTCAGCTGTTGGGCTTTGGAGATTGGCTTCCAATTCTATTATCTTCCTTCTCATTTTCTTTCTTTTTAATAATAAGGTTTTTTTTAAAGAAACCCTGAAGGTTAGCATATGAATATATATTTTTTTTTCAGAAGGGCAAATCAGAAAGAAAATTAAATTATATAGTTTGATAGGAGCATTCTATTTAGAAAAACATAAGCACAGTTTCATATTTGATATCTCTTGGAAAACTATTAAAGGTAACTATAGGGGGGTCTCTGAGCCAGACTTCCCAGCTAGGCTAGCAGCTCTTGTTAGATGTTTTTATCATTTTTCTGGTTGCTTCAAACCACTCTTCATGAAGACTCTTCATACTAGCTGTGAAATGAGTGCAGTTTATACTGAAGAAATGACCAAAACTCATTGTCTGATGCCTGAGAACAAGTTGCTATACTCAGACATGCACACAACATCCTGGATGTTTTCCAAGCCTGAGTTTGTCCTTCAAAAATATATATATATTTTTTCCTTTTTGTCTTTTTTCGTGGCCGGCAACGGAACGCAACCCTCAGTGTCGCGCCCGTACCGGACCAGGACCGGCAACGGGATCGCAACCCTCGGCGTTGCCCCCACACCTCACTCAGCCAGTGAGTGGCCGGTCTGTATGTGGGATCCGAACCCTCGTCGGGAGCGCCACTGCGCTTCCCAAGCGGCGCACTATCACAGTGCGCCACCGGGCCGGCCCCTTCAAAAATATTTTTAAGTGAATATCTTGAATTTAGAAAACATTGATACCACTGAGGTACTTAGTTCTAGGAAACCACAAATCTAAATACCTGGAGTTCGTTTTAATAGAATATCAAACCAGTCAAAATTAGATATGAAAAAGTCAGCTACTAATTTTGGTCAGGAAGAAACAAGTTAAAGAAGTAACTTAGAGTAGGATTCTCCAGCATTATGGACATATTATAAATGAATATGGAACTGCCTTGCTACAAGTTCTTCAGATTCTGTTTGTGGCTATTTGTAAATAGATGTAGGTTTGTGATGATTTTCTGAAACTTTCTTTTTCTTAATGGTTCATTTCTAGCCCAGAAGTATATGACTTTTTTAGAAGTGTTCATTCTATTTCATTTATTTATTTTAACATTTTCTTCTACATATTTGTGGGAGATAGTGTATAATTTCATGCATATACTGCACAATGATTCACTTAGGGTAGATAGCATGGTTTTGTACCCATTAATCCACTACTTCTGTCCCCCAACCTCCTCCTCTCCCAGACTCTGGTCTGGGAACCATTATTCTACCCTCTAATTCTATGAGAACCACTTTTTTTTTTTTTTTTTTTTTTTTTTAGATTCCACATGTGAGTGAGATCGTGCAGTATTTGTTATGCTGTGCCTGACTTACCATACTATCCGGAACACACCCGATCTTGTTTGAAACTATTTTTAATTAAACTTTAATGAGGAGACTATTTTATATACTGTCCTTCCCCACCCCAAGTTTTATTATTTTCATGCTGATACGGAGAATTGGTTTTGAAAAGGAATTAAGTACTTCCTCTCTGGCCATTTTGGCTCCTCCTTCTGTGTGGCTGTTTTGCTCAAGAGTTCCTTGTCCTGCTGCACCACCCTGTAGTTCATTTCTCTTTCTCCTGTAAGTAAAAGTTTCCCCTCAGCAATGCACAACTCTGTACACTTGAGTTTCTGCTCCACACCCAAGAGATCTGAGCCAAACCAGAAAGAGAAAGGATTTGGATTTTCAGAAAAGTGACTACAGAGAGATTAGGGCCAGTTTTTCATAGAAATCCTAAAATTTCTTTTAGGTTAAGAGTCATGAACAATTTTTTTAATGTTTTATTTTATTTTTTTAATTGACAAGTAAAATTGAATATATTTACCATGTACAACATGATGTTTTGAAATATATATACACATTATGGAATGGCTAAATTGAGCTAATTAACATCTTCATTACCTCACATAGTCAATTTTGTGTTTTGAACACGTAAAATCTACTCTTAGCATTTTTCAAAATTCAATATATTGTTATTAACTATAGTCACCATGTTGCACAATAGATCTCTTGAACATATTCCTCCTATGCGACTGAAATTCTGTATCCTTTGACCAACATCTCCTCAAATCCCACCCTTCTCACCACCCCAGTCCCTGGGAACCACCATTCTACTCTACTTTAACTTTTTTAGGTTCAATTTTTATGTTCATGTCAGTTTCAATTACTACAAACTATTGGGAAGAAACAAATCTTCCCATATGCCTTTTATTTGTATTTAGGTTTCCCACTTTGGGGAAGAATAGGTAGAACCATAAAGACAAGAGGAGTCCACTCAACCCCACTGATGTCATTTGACACTATAATGGGACAAAAAAATTAAGAGGGTAAGTCATGTCGTTTTAAGTCCGAATTTGTGTTTATTGGGATTAGTAAAGAATGGGGGAAGAGTTTTCTTACACATAGGAAGATCCAATGGTAATCTTTAAATTTGGCTTTAAAAGTTTGTATTTCTAATTGTAGACCTGCAATCCAGGACCCAAAACATAAAGTTTTCAGAAGACCTCTTTGCATTCACTGCACAATTTTTAGTGCTCGACTTTTATGCATTCCCCAAGTGGGAGACTTTCTGATACAGGAGCTGCTTGGATGATAATTCTGACCAAAGTGTGTCCAATGACAGATTTTACTCTCCATTTCTCTCCCTATTACAATTTACAGCTATGTAATTAGAGATTCGTATCAGTGAATCCCTGAATTTTCCATCTCATCTCAGAATTGAATTTGCAAAGTAGCTATCACTATTAAGTTACTTGCCACCTAATCTTTTTTGTTTTCCCTAAGTGATCGTAGCCAGCAACTAATTTTCTGGACAAGGAATCAAAACTACTGAAAGTAGCAGAATCATAATCGTTTACCTAAACAAAGAGATTGGCTTAAGTCTGTTGCATAGACTCTGCATTTCTTGTGCTATGAGACTGCAGCATGAAATGTTCTACATCCTCTGTCTGCCAGTTCTGGTTCTGTAGTTCTGCTCATTATATATAAAAAGCATCCCATCCCATTTTCAGCTTCCTTTTTTTTTTTTTTTTTGCTTTTAACAGAAATGCTGGCATGCAACTTACCTCCAGGAATAGCTCAGAGCTAATGCTCTCAATTTAGTCGTGAGAATTACATTACATTCTCTCCTCTTTGGAAACACTCTCCCCCAATCTCTGTAATAATGACCCCATAAGAGCTAGTTGATTTCAATCAAAAGGAAACATATAGCTTTGTAGAACATATAGAAAGGAGCATATTTTGTAACGATATCTACTCACATTCTAAGTTGTAAGAATTATATCGTTTATCTCTAAGAACATCTCTTCCTTTGAAAAGGAAGAGCTCAGCTCCAGTATATGAAAATGTATGCCTGTTTATTTCTTAGGTTGAAAAGGTTTTCAAATAGTGACTATAACTTACAAGAATAGTGGAATATTTTTACACAATATTCATGTAAGAAAATACCTACTGGCAAGGGTTATAAAATTTATTGAAGAGAATCCAAGAAAGCTGTTGAACTTTAAATTCAAATTTTTTAATTTCTTTAATAAAAGAAAGCTTTTATTTCTCATTATACAATTCTATTTTGAATCTTTTTCTCAGCCATTTTTGAAAATATGAATTTTTTTTTCTTCTCAGAGAATTGATCAGATTATTTTACCTGTTAAAATGAGTAAAACGGGAGTAAAAACATTAGCTCTGTACATTGCTATGTTAATAGTTCATATAAACCAGTTACATATTTTCAAAAGAATATTTTCTCGACCATGTATTTAATTAATTATGAAACTTTTGTCCTAAACCCTGGTACACATGCCTGTGTCCTTGCTTATAAGATAATATCCTGAGATATCATCAGACAACATCCTGTATACTTACAGAAGCACAGTTTTCAGATTTGTCTTCCACAAAACCAATTTGGCAGGGTGTCCTCTGATTCTGCAACCAGTAGTCTGTTGATTCCAGCAGGCTATTGCTGCGAAGAACCTGCAGGAATGGAGAAAACCTCAGTGTTTATTCCGTAAGCCTTTCTATTTAAACAACCAGCTCTTTTTTAAAAAACCTGTGTTTTCTTTTCCTCCCAGCGTATGATATTACGAAAAACTGGCAAGACAATAACACGACTAAAATGTGTAAAATATTCAACCAGGGATCAGCTTGAGAGGAATACAGTGATATTTCTTCTCTATCAAGTTCGACACCTGGAAACATCAATGCATGTATATAACTTTTGTATAATTTACAATCAAGTAATTGTTTGAGGGTACAGCTCAATTAACAGTGGAGATCAAATCTTCGTTTAGAGTTTGGGTTCTTTCACACTATGAATATTTTCAGTTTAAAAAATGTAGTGTCTTCCTTTTGGTGTAATATTGATCCTTCAGTTCGTCAGCTCTGCTGAAACTGTGAAATAAGGTACAATTTTTTCCAGAACACCTAAGGTATTACATTGTTTAAAAATTATTTGAAATAATAAAATTACATTAAAATAAGCATTTTCCATGTAGAAATAGTATGGTAAAGCAAAATGAATTTGAATACATGAATTAACAAAACCAAATATAATTGTAAATGCCTTATTTCTAGGCTTGGATTTTAAAGCAAGGAAGAACAAGTGTATTTTGGAGCCAGTATATCTCTAAGATGCAATCTTATAAATAACCAAATGATTCAACTTTTAATGTGTCTTAACAGTATCCAAATATTGTATAAAATTGTTCTCATCTTGTTTAAGATTTCCAATGCTTTCCTGTGATCCACCACTTTATTAAGGTACATGTCTGCTAATATTTGGTTACTGCTTTCACTTAACTAACATAGCAGATTTAATCAATTTGGTTAATGTCACTAAAATAGAATGACACTTCAATTACATTTCATTTGTACAAGAAAGGATTATCTTCTCTTATTCTGTAAAAATAGAAATATATTAATTTCTATCTCTGAAAAGAATTAAATAGATATCATTCTGACCTATACCATTTTTGTATTAGGTTAGTGATATATAAAATTTTCCCCACTCAATGTTTATCATTAGTAAGAAATGACAAATTTTATCATTCTTTTCCAGAACAGTACTAAGAGACACTTCATGGTTGAGCAGGCAAGACAATGATGGGCCTGGGTTATTACTGCAGACTAATGTTGGCTATGGAACTTCTCAGTTCTCTTAAAGATGTTACCTAAACTTTAGTTCTTAAAGTGTGGGCTGGGACCCCCTAAGGGCTCCAGAGATCTTTCGGAGGGTGCAGTGGTCAAATTATTTTTATAATAATACTAAGATGTTATTTACCCTTTTCACTCTCATTGTCTGATGGGTATTCAGTGGAGTCTTCCAGAAGCTGAAAGCATAAGCAGACAGAAAAGCCCAGCTGTCTTCTACTGAGCCAGACATTAAGGAGATTTGCAAACATGTACATTAAAGTCACTCTTCTCACTGAAAGGTTTTGCTTCATTTTAGAAAACAGATATTTTTCATAAAAATTGGTTATATATGTTAACATGTTTATTATTATTTTTAAATTATTTTTTAAATAAATTATTGTGGTTTTAACTTGTTATTGTTATTTTAAAATTAAATAAATAAATTGAAATATTTCTTAGCTTTAATTTGTAATATGACAAACATCAATAAGAATAACCCATATAAACAAAAGCTTCATGAGGTCCCTAGTACTTTTTTTAGAGTGGAAAAGGATTTTTAGGTCAAAAAAATTGAGAACTGTTGATCTGGATTAACTTTATTTAAAGTAGAAAAATGGCTCTAACTTCATATCTCCTCACTGCCATTCACTTTAATTCCCAGCATAGAAAAGGGTTTAAGAGCATGGGTATTTGTGGTCAAGCTGGGTTGAAATCCTGTCTTAGTCATTTGTAGCAGGGTGACCTTGGGGAGCTGACTTAAACTCTGAGTCTCAGTTTCCACACCTGTAAATGGGGGTAATAATAACCACCCGGTGTGATCATTGGGGGTATTCAGTGAGATGACAGGTGTGAAACACTGAGCTATGCAGATGGCAGATTATCCTCTCAGAATATATATATTTGGTTAGTATTTGGAAGGAACTGCAAAGGACAATAGAAAACTGGATGCTTTCTGTCTGCAATTATTAGATTGAAAGTTTTTCAGATGTGTGAAGGCAAATTTTCTTTAGCATCTATTCTGGTCTAGGGTGTAATTTTAGTTATGCATTTTGTAGTATTAATAGTTGAAGCTACTATTTTTGCATGCTTAGAATGTGCTAAAATGTTTTTTTTAAAAAATTATTTCTTCATTTAATCTTCATTGCAAAGCTATAAGGTAAGAATTATCTCAAAAATAAGGATCTTTACAGAAATTGTCATTTTGAGGATGAAGACCTTGAGGTTCAGACATGTTTGGATTTTTTTCCCCAGGTCGTTTGGAGCCTGACTTTGGATTTGGTCTTTTCTGTCACTTATAACATAATAACTAAAATTGGGTAATGTATTTTAAAAAATGAAGTTTATGTCTTTCTAGACTTCTTTGGAGTCTAGAAAGTCTACAGTCCAGGGAGTGAGGGCCTTATTCTTGGTAGGGACCCCCTACAGAATCCTGTGACAATGCAGATTATCACATGGCGAGAATGGCAATAGCTCTCTAATGTGCATACCTACTCTCTTTATAAAGCCATCAGTGCCACTCCTGTGACAACCTACTGAGCCATTAACCCATTAGTCCATGAATGAATTAACCCATTTATGAGAACATGGTCCTCATGATCCAATCAATTCTTAAAGGCCCCACCTTTTAGATACCGTAGTTGGAGTTCCCACCCTCTTAACACTTTTACAATGGGGATAAAGCTACAATGAATTTGGAGGGGACATTCAATCCATAGCATTCCACCTCTGCCCCCCCCCCCAAAAAAAACTCATGTCCTTCTCATATACAAATACATTCATTTCATTCCCAAAGTCTTAATTTGTTTCAACTCAAAAGTCCAAAGTCCCATCTCTGAAATCAAGGAAAATTATTTACTTCCAAAATACAATGGTAGGACAGGCTTAAGACAGAAATTCTCCTTGCAAAAGGGAGAAATGAGCCAAAATGAAGGTTAACAGGTCCCAAGCATGCCTGAAGCCCAGGAGGGCAGGCATTAAATCTTAAAGCTGGAAAACAATCTACCTTGACTTCATGTCTGGCATCCTCTGCACACTGGTGAAGAAGTTGGGCCTCCAAGTCCTAGGGAAGCCCTGCCCCTATGGCTTCCCTGGACCCATGCTTCAGGTGCCCCAGGCTGGTGTTGCACGCTTAGTAGGACTACAGTTTTAGGGAGTGGGTGGTTGTCCTGCTCCCACGACTCCACTGAGCATGGCCATTGTCAGGGTTCTCTGCTGCAACTCCAACCCTACATTTCCACTTGGCATTGCTCTAGTGAAGGCTGTCTGTGGTGTCTCAGCCCCCATGACAAATCTCTTTCCATACATCCCTTAAAATCTGGGTGGAGGCTGATATGACTCCACAGCTCTTGAATTCTGCAAGCCTTCAGACTTAACACCATGTGGAAGCAGCCAAGGCTTCCAGCTTGTATCTTTTGAAACTGCAGGTCAAGCAGAACCTGGGGACAATTTAGCCATGGCTGGAGCTCCCCAAGCAGCTGGGGTGTGGGTTCACAGAGCAGCGTCCTGAGGTGGCCTTGGGCAGCAAGTTTGAGGGGGGTGTCTCAGTCTTATTTTCCAAAACCATTGTCTCCCTAGGCTTCTGAGTCTGTGATGGGAGGGGCAGCCTGAGAGATCTCTGAAATGCCTTCAAGGTTTTTCTTCTGTTCTCTCGATGAGCCCCTCCTTCTGTACTAATCTCCTTCACAGATGGTCGCTGAGTTGCACTCTTCTTGGTTTTCTCTCTTGAACATATCTTTTCATTCTTTACATGGCCAGACTGAGAGTTTTCCAAGTTTTTACACTTTGCTTCTCTTTTAATTATAAATTCTGGCTTTATGGTATGCATTTGTTGCTGTAATTCAGCATAGCCTGTTGGCATTAGCCATACAGCTGCTTGAATGTTTTGCTGGTTAGATATTTCCTCTGCCAAATACCCTGGTTCATTACTTTTAAGATTCACATTCCATGAAACCCTTGGTCATGGATATAATCCAGCCAAGTTCCTTGACAATTCATAATAAGGTGGCTGTTGTTCGAGTTTTCAATAAGCTCCATTTAATTTACATTTGAGACCACCTCTGAATGGTCTTTACAGTCCGTATTTGTATCAGCATTCTGGTCACCACCATTTAACTAATCTCTAACTTCTAAACTTTCCCTGGTCTTCTTTTCTTCTAAACCTTCACTGGAATCTAAGATTTCTCCAGCCTGTTCCTCCAGCTTCTTCCAGTTTCTTCCCATCACCCAGTTGCATAGCTGCTTCCACATTTTCAAGTATTTCTTATAAGCAACATCTCACTTATGGTACCAGTTTTCTGTGTTAGTCCATGTTCAGAATACCTGAAACTGGGTTTTGGAGGTTGGGAGGCCCATGGTCCTAGGGGTACATCTAATGAGGGCCTATTTTGGGTGGGAATCTCCTACAGAGTCCTGTGGCAATGTAGGATATCACACGGTGAGAATGGCAAGAGTGCTCTAATGTGCACACCTGTTCTCCTTACAAGGCCACCAGTGCCCCTCTTATGACAGTCCACTAAACCTTTAACCCATTACTCCATGAATGAATTAATCCAGTCATGAAAGCAAGGTCCTTAGTATCCAATCAACTCTTAAAGACCCACCTTTCAGATACCACAGTTGGATTTCCCACTTCCTTAACACTGTTACAATAGGTATCAAACTTCTATGAGTTTGGGGAGGACATTCAATCCACAGTAACAGCGCTGCCTTTTATACTCATATAAATGAGTCTGATTTACGGTGTGTTTCTGAAAAGCTACGTGCATCTAATTTTTATAAATAAAACTACATTTTCTTATGGACTTTCTTTTTAAAGTTAGTTTTTCATTAGTGAAATTCTGACAAGTTTTTTTAAGAAGAAGAAATATTTTGTGACATAAGTGATATAATTTAATTAATCTACTTGGCAAGTATTGTCGGTATTTTAATTTCTCAAAAAAAAGCATGCATTTACATCTGTTTGAATTATCATTATACAAACTGATGTCATCGTGCATCCGCTCCTTGCCTTTCTTTAATTCTTAGAATTTGGAACAGTCATCAATAAAACAAAACACTCATTAACTCTGTACCATAAGAACATTAAGATTTAAAATGCATGCATCCAATGAATGTACTGGTTAATAATACTTTACAATGGCGTGTAATAAACGGAATCACTTCTTAGTCATTCCGAAGTTCACTCCTTAGAATTTAGGCCCTGGACCTTGCCTACATTCTGATATATTCAGGGCATATGATATCGTGGCTACAATACAATAAATAAACAGAAAAAAGGAACTGTCATTTATCAGCACTTGATTTATTCTTGTCCTCGGTAAGCCTGAGGAGGGGAACAGAGTTCAGACGCAATTCACTTGTGCCTTTCAGAAAATGGTGGCTGGGCTGGCACATTTTCCTGGTGAAACACAGAGAAGCAGAAGAAGAGATCCCAAAAGCCATCGGCCTGACACTTCCCACTGTGAGATTCCCACAGCTGTGAAAGGGGCTGTCTGATGATGAATCTGATTGGAAAAGAGCTGGTTACCTGGAAGATTTTTCCTGCATTTAACTTCTCTAACACTGAGAAATAAGCACAGAGGGATTAATCTGAATCTTCTCCTTTAAGGATTTTTTTTTGCACCCATTATTACAATAAATAATAACTAAAAATATAAAATGACCATGCCCTGTTCTACAGTAGGAGTTAGAAAAAAGTCAGGTGCTTTATGGATCCACTCGCTCAATGGAAAATTTTAGAAAGACTTCTCATTTGGCTATTCAATTTCCCTGGAAAACTGAGTACCTTCCCTA
Organism: Galeopterus variegatus; assembly: GCF_000696425.1. Classification (NCBI taxonomy): domain Eukaryota; kingdom Metazoa; phylum Chordata; class Mammalia; order Dermoptera; family Cynocephalidae; genus Galeopterus; species Galeopterus variegatus. The sequence continues at coordinate 28,484 of NW_007730272.1, read as the reverse complement.
AGTATCTTCTCTTTACAGGAGAGAGAAATTCTCCTGTAAAGGCAGAGTAAGAAAGTGAAATTTAAAACAAAACCTAAATCTTTCAATGCTTAAAAAAATATTTTGAAGAGAAATTCTTTGTTTGGTGAGAGTATTCATTCAATATGTAACTTTAAAATTTTAATTTTAGGGCCGGCCCGGTGGCGCACTCGGTTGAGTGCGGCGCTTGGGAGTGTGGCGGCGCTCCCGCCGAGGGTTTGGATCCCATATAGAGACCGGTCCGCTCACTGGCTGAGCGCGGTGCGCGCGCGACACCGAGGGTTGCGATCCTGTTACCGGTCACGAAAAAAGACAAAAAGGAAAAAAAATTTTAATTTTATTCATCATAATTAAAAAATAGTTCATCTGACTATGTCAATAAGTAAAATAAATTTTCCATAAATGTTCTTAATATTTACATTACTAATTATCAAATACTTACATTCTTTAATTATTGATCAAATAATACTACATGTATTGAGAAGTCTCTTGGTGAAGGCTCTAACATACATTATCTGAATTAAAACTCTAGACTTATGAGGTAGAATCGAAGAGCTAATATATGTAAACTGCTTTAAACACTGCCTACTCATAGCAAATGCCCAATAAACATTGGCTATAATAAAAAGAATTATTCCCTTTTCCCAGGCTTAGGCTGTCACTAATTTGTCTAGTGTATTAGCCTGTTTTTATTGCATATAACAGAATACCAGAAACTGGGTAATTTATAAAGAAATAAAACCTATTTCTCACAGTGCTGGAGTCTGGGAAGTCCAGTCCAAAGTTCAGGGAACACATCTGGTGAGGGGCTTCTTCAATGATGGTGACTCTACAGTGACCAGAGTGTCACATGGTGAAAGGCTGAGCAAGAGAGAGCTCACTCCTCATTTGTTCTCCTTTTAAGCTATCAGAACCATGCCTGTTACTCCATGAACGAAACAATCTATTCACAAGTGTACAGTCCTCACAATTTAATCACCTTTTAAAGGCCCCACCTTTCAATTACCATAACAGGATTTTTTCATCCTCTTAACACTGTCACAGTGGGATTAAGTTTCTAATACACGAAACTTTGGGGGACACATTCAAGCATCTAGTTAGTGAAGAACTAGCATTTGAGTTCCCCAGGGTCTCCAGGGCCTCCTTTCAGGTCCCAGGGTCTCCACTAAAGCAGTCTTCCATGGCATGTTGTGAAATTACATAGTTTCTCATCTTCAGGTTCTACCATATCCCAGTTTATCCATCCCTCCCTCAGGGCTTTGGTCTGAGTGGTCAGGAAGTTGGATCTCCAGTCCTGACTCACTGTTAAGTCACTTACTGTATCCAGCCTCAGTCTGACCTTTGTAAACAATTAAACCAAGTGATCTGAAGGTTCTTCTTTCACCAAACATCATGCAACCCTCTTCCTCCCTGGCTTTTTTTGTTCTGGCTGCCTCTCACTTTTCCAAATGCATTAAAATCCAAATAAATAAGGAGAGTAAAAATGTAGGCTTCAATAAACCACTTAGCATCACATGTTAAGCAATTTTAACTTGTGAAAAGCTTTTGGTTTAACGTTTTGGGCAAACCATTAGAAGAAAAGTGCTTGAAGGAAGAATATGTGCTTGAGAATTTAATGGTTTTGAAGCTTTATGAATGTAATCTCCCTGCTGAGAGGAAAAGAGAAAAACTCTCCAGGCTGTCAATGGCTCATTTATTTATCTGCTATTTTTAGTCATGGGCTTACTTATGTCATATTAAGAGCTAATATAATAATGAATGTGCTGTGCGTTCACAAGTTTGAAATAATAATGGCACATTTTCTCTTGAAATTTCATGGGTGTCCTAAATAGGGTAGAAACATCCTGCTGTTATATGTTATAGTTCCTTTCATTTTTACATGGAGAAACAAGTAGTAGGAATTTAATATTAATATGAGACAGAGAGGGGGATACAGACTCTTAGTAACCTGGGCACAGGCCTAAACATTGCTGAGCAGTGCCTTGATTTTTTTTTAAAGTAATTTAGATTGCAGGAGACAGTAACTTATGGTTACTGGCAGAGTTGTAGAGGCAGCAATGAAATTACTGAATTTGGGCAAGTCATTTAACTTCTGCGGGTGGGACTTAGTTTTTGCATGTTATATGCGGACAATTAAAGCCACTTCAGAAGAGTGTTCCAAGGATCAAACTAGAAAGTCTTTGTAAAGGGCTAACTTCTTAACAGAATAGGCAATTGATACATAATTGCTATTAGTATGAGAATGCAGCAAAATTTGAGAATATTTTTTCATCTTAACATTTTCTTGACTTTTTTATGACATTTGATAATTCCTCTATTTTATATTTATTTGTGATGTGCTATTCTTGTTTTTTTCCTCCTGATTCTCTACTCTCTTTTCTCAGCCAATATTCAGTCAATAAGTGTCCATTGAGCTCTTTTGACTTTAGACACTGGGAATATTAAGATGAATAAAAATGACAGCTGCCCTTTTGGAAAGAAAACTCTAATAGACGGGGAACACAAACTCAGAGGACTGTGATAAAGGATAGAAGATGTTTTGATCAGTGGCAATTCAGGTCAGATGTCACCAAAGATGGAGTGGTCAGTTCTACCTAGGAGCAAGAGGTAGTGAAAAACTTTGCACTTGGCCAGAGAGTTGAAAGATGAATCTGAGCTGTCTGGGGTTGTTGGGGAAGTAGGGGAGGACAAGTTTCTCTTTTTAACCAGTTTTTCCTCCTGCAATGCCCTAAATGTAAGTATTGCATATTCTAGTATGGTCTTCAGTGTGCTGCTCTTTCCAGTCCCTGCAATCCTCGGAGAGCTCATGGGCTCTCAGGGCACTAATTACCACCTGGAAGGATGACTCACCCATCTTTCTCTCCAGCTTTGACCTTTCGCTAGAGCTTGACTTTCCACATTTCTAACTGTGAGTTATTATTCTCGGATCTCCTGCTGCTACCTTGTACTCTTTCTGTCTAAATACAAGGGTACATCGAAAAGTTCACAGAAAAATAGAATTGAAATATAATATGAGTCTTTCCATGAACTTTTTGAAGTACCCTCATACAAACTATCTCTCCCCCCATTTCTAGTCCCTAAAAGAAACCCCGACTTCCAGATTTTGCAATTGATAGCAGGACAATTTTTCCAGTTACCCTGGCTTGAAACTTCCGTGCCATCTGGAACATTATTTGTCTATTCCTAGTCTTATATTCCACTCTCTAAAGTTTAATTTTTTCTTTAATTCATTTAATGTTAGCAAATGTTTTTGGTTTTAGTGTATGCTGTGAACTAGTCTCTGGGTAATACAGTAATGAATAATACAGAACTGGTCTCCATATTTACAAAGCTTAAAATCTGGCATGGGAGCCAAACAGTAAATAAAGGAGCATCGAAATGCACATTTTATTACAAACTGTGGTACATATTGTGAAGAAATCAACATCGTGCAGTGATAGAGAATAAAAGAGACAGGGATTGCTATGGTCTGAGTGTTTGTGTCTCTCCAAAATTCATTTGTTACAATCTAATTTCCAATGTGTTGGTATAAGAGGTAGGGTCTTTGATGGGGGTGATTAGGTTATGAGGGTTATGAGGGTTCTGCCCTAGAGAATCACATTAGTGGAGTTATGAAAGAGACTTAAGGGAACCTTTTTGCCCTTCTACCATGTGAGGGAATAGCAAGAAGCTGCCATCTATGAGAAATGAGCTCTTACCAGACACTGAATCTACTGGCTCCTTGATCTTGGACTTCCCAGCCTCCAGAACTGTAAGCAATAAATTTCTGTTGTTCATAATTACCCAGTCTAAGGTATTTTGCTATGGCAGTTTGAATGTACTAAGACAGGTATGATACTTGAGCAGGGAAGTGAGGGAAGGCTGGGCACCCACAGGAGCCCTAAGCTTTTATGTTGAAATTGTTTCTTTCGTCTCCCTATCCACCTTACCTCTCACTTCTTGAATCCATCTAGCTCACTGAAACAAGAATAAAGGATAAAGAATGTAAGCTTTGGAGACAAACAGGGCTTCAAATCCCAATTTTGCCGTTAATTAACTGTGAAGTCTAAGGCAAGTCACTCAACCTCATTGATACTCAGTTTTCCCATCTACAAAATGGGGGCAGTAATCCTTCTCACAATGAGGGACTTTTACAGATGTTAGAAACAATGAATGTACATAGTATCTGATTATTAAGTGTTCACAAAGAGTAGGTGTTATTATTATTGTTATTATTACTGATGTTATGTAATTGTTTCCCAAGACCTTAATCTCAATTGACTGACTCAATAAACATCAGTGAGGACCTTGTAGTACTAAACAACTAAGCTAGGGCCTAGGAAACAGAGAAGGACAGAATTTGATATAGGTGAGTCCAACATTTTGTGGGCTTATTGCCAAACTATGGCATGGTGTTTAAGACAGATTATAATTCAGCTTCCACTTACTAATCTTTTCATGAATAGTTAATAAGCTCTGATGATTAAGATATTGCACTTTACAGAATTTGAGTGTTTCCATGCTTTGTTTCTGATTATTCCCCTGCAAATGTACTCTGCTATAACCCACCATTTACTAAAGAACCCCACCTTACAGCTTTTATGATGCATACATTTTTCCACCTGCCCCCTGAGCTTTTCATCAATGTCCCTCCCCAACCATTAAGATCTAACTGAAACTGAGCTCTGCCCCCATATCAAATATTTCTCTGTTCCTGCAGAATCTTTATAGTAAAAACAAAATTTCTCCTTCAGAATATTGTAATGTGTGTACGTGTCTTTTCCTTCCCACTAGTTATGAGTATTATAGAGTATATGAGTATCTTATTCAATTTATATCCCACACTTATCTTTCAGCATATTGCTGGTTTTGAGCAACTGTTAGTTGTTTTGCACTGCTATGGATTAAATGAGTCCCCCAAAAGTTTATGTATTTGAAACTTGATTTCCATCAGAATAATTTTAAGAGAGTGGGAAGTTCAATCATTGAAAGGTGGTGCCTTTGAGAGTTGATTAGATTGTGAAGACTGTTCTCTGATGAATGGATTGGTCCATTCACAGTGTAATGGGTGTGATTCTAATGGTTTTATTAGGAAGTCAAGTGAGAAGGTTAGTTCTCTCTTGCTAAGGCCATTTTCTCACCATGTGATACCCTGTGTTCCTGTAGAGAGTCACCACCAAGAAAAAGGCTCTCATCAGAAGTGTTCCCTGGATCATGGACTTCCCAGACTCCAAAACTGTAAAAAATAAATTTCATTTCCTTATAAATTACCCAGTTTAGGCATTCTATTATAAGCAACAGAAAGAGACTATAGGCACCAAACCTCTTATATTTAATGTAATATAGACGTGTAATTTTCCTCTCTGATGATTGTGTTTCAAAAGGAAAATTTGTGAGTTTTTTTAATCATGTGATTTATTCAATATAAAGAAAATTTTAAAGTTAAATCTATGCACACAGTGATGTTTTATATCTCCCCAAGGCTTTTATTTCCCTCAAGAGTTTTATAAAAAGGTAACAGAATTTTAATGTTGAGTATGATCCCCATTGTCTAGTATTATACTATGAAAACATTTCATTTTTTCTGATCATCATAAGCATAAAGATGTGAAGCATCCTCAAAGCTTTTAAGAGAGGGAAATTTCACACACAAAATGCTATATTTGCTAATTGTAATTAATGATGGAATGCTGCTTAAAATTAATGGCACAATGCCATCACAACAAGGAATTCATTCTTCTTCCAAAGCAGAAATTTGTTTTTCTCTTCCCCCAAATAGGTGGACTCAGAAGTGAAGATACGCTGAGACATTGAGAAATCGATGCCCTCAGCTGTCTGGAGGCTGGAGAGGGTCTGAGGTGGCCATTCCTGGGCAAGTACCCCTGGCCAATCTTGCTTACTCAAGGGTTCCAAACAAATATTATTTTTAGAATATGTGTCATGATGTGAACAAGATTTGGAAGCACTGTCCAAAGGAATTATCCTTTTTTATATGACACAAAGTTTTAATGAATGTGTGTTGGAGATGAGGAGAGAAAAATCAAGAGGAGATACAGAAAAAGGGAGTCAGAGAAGCCCATTAGAAGAGTCATAGCATCACCCAGAGAAGACTCTCTGGACTGCAATTGCTGTTCTAGACTCTTTCTAGGAAATTCTATTATATATTTCTTACACAAGAAGATGGTAATATGAGGGGTTCACTTGAATTTGAACCATGATTGATAAACATGGCAAAGAGCTGATTAGCATGAAGGCAAGTACTCAGATGTTATAGCCTCCTTGTGTGGCAATATAATGACATCTCTACTGCAGGTTATATTTTCTTGATAGAGATACCACATTCCAATAAAATCATCCTTTTTTGTATAAAGTTCTATGAGTTTTGAAAAATGCACATAGTTGCATAGTCACCAGCCCAATCAAAATGTGGAGCAGCTCCGTTTCCCCCCAAATCCCTTCTGTTCCTTTCAGTCAAGTGTTTCCTGGGTCCCAGTCCCTGGCAGCTGTTTGTCTGATTTCTATCCCTACAATTTTGCCTTTATCAGGATGTCTTGTATATGGAACCATATAGTATGTAACCCTTTGTAACCTGTTGCTTTCATTTGTCCTAATGTTGGAGATTCAGCTATATTGCTGTGTATATTAGTTTGCTTTCTTTAATTGGTGAGTAGTATTTCATGGTGTGGACGTACACAGATGTTTTAAAAAGTCCATTCACTAGTTGAAGGACATTTGGGTTTCTTCCAGTTTGGAGCAAGTATGAATAAAGCCACTATACATATTTGCCCACAAATTTTTGTCTGAATTTAAGTTTTTGCTTTGCTTGGGTAAGTGCCCAGAAAGGAGATTACTAAGTCACATGGTAACTTTATACAAAACTGATAAACTGTCTTCTAAAGTGGATTGGCCATTTTCCATTCCCACCAGCAAGATACAAGAGCCCAAATTGCTCCACATCCTTCTTGGTGGTGTCAGTTTTTGCTTTTAAATTTGTTGTAGTCATTCTAATATATGCATAGTGATATTTCATTGCAGTTTATTTTCCTTTTAATTTTAAATATTTTTTAAATTAAGATTTTAACTTGGATTGCATTTTGGCTCAAATCATATTCAGAAACATTAATTAGACTCTGTATCTGACATTAACTTTGGAATTCTGTTATAAGAGAAGGATAATGCCATCTGATAGAGTTTGGGTATGTTGTGCCCCCAAAGATTATGCCAAAATCTGATTCCCGGTGTGACAGTGTTGAGAGGTGCTTGGTCATAGGGAGTGGGTCCCTCATAAATAGATTAATGCCCCCCCTGGGGTGGGGGTAGTGAGTGAGATCTCATTCCATTAGTTCCCTTCAGAGCTGGTTGTTTAAAAAGAGCTTGGCACCTCCCCTTTCTCTCTCTCTCTTGCTTCCTCTTGCTGTGTGATTTTGCATCCGCTGCTGTCTGCCGCTTTCTGCCATGAGTAGAAGCAGCCTGAGTCCTGCCCCAGATGCAGCTGTTCCTGAATCGTGAGCCAAATAAACCTCTTTTCCTTATAAATTACCCAGTTTCAGGTATTCTATTATAGCAACACAAAAACGGAGTAATGCACCATCTATATTAAGTTTTCACTCTCTTTTTCGTTCATTCAACAGTTACTTGTTGAGCACCTGCTGTTTTTCTAGGCATTGTTTATTTAACAGGAGAATGGGGGACAAGATGAGAATAACCACAAAGACATTTTTGTTTGCATTCTGTTGAGAGAGGACAGACCATAATCAAATACATAATACATCAACATGTATATACCAGATGATGAAAACTACTGTGAAGATCAATAAAGCCAGATAAAGAGATAAAGAAGTAAGAGATTCTATTTTTAAAAGAATGCCTTGGCCCGCCCCTCGAAGGGTGATGCTGAGCAGAGATCTGAATGAAGTGAGGTGCCAGTCACACCCCTGTCTGAGGACAGAGCAGCATCCCGAGGAGAGGAAAGGTCATTGGCGAAAACAAAGGCTCAGAGCAGGAGTGTGCGTGGGTATTTGAAGCACAGCAAAGAGATATAAAGACTGGTGCAGAGTGAGGGGGTGGGGAAGAAGTGGTGGGAATTAAGTTTCCCAGTGATGGAAAAAGAACCTTTTATCTTTCAATGTAAAGAAATCCATGGATGAACTGGGCTAGATATTTTTAATGTCTGGAAGCACTCTAAGATTCTACAACTTTTTAAATTATAATTTTGGAAAGTTTAGTGACTGGCTTAATTATTGTTTAATTGCTGACTTAAATTTTTATAATAGCTTAAAAGTCTAGCATACACACAAACACAGACAACTAGAAGTCAGATGATTTGGTGTAATTTTACATACTTTGTGTTGATTTATCCTGTGCCTTAGCACACTTTCTGAGAATTCTGTGGTCTTTTGTTTTCCACTCTGGGATATAATACCTTTTTATTACTTCACGGGGAAACTGTGTGATGTCTATTTAAAGCACACTGAATTACTGAAAAGAAACAATGATACAAACTGAGAATAAAATCACTGTGTGGAAGAAAAAGATTGGCCTAGAATCTCAGCGATTTAGTCTCCATTTCTCAAAAGTTTTAATTAAATGTTAAGATAACATTTTCCTTTTAATGATGATTTTACTAGATGACTGCCTGAGTTCCGGTGTATTAGCCTTTTTTGATAAAAAGGAGAAATGGTTTCCAAAGTATGAATAATCATGCTTGATTATTCATAGGCCATATTCTGTAATTCTATTTGGTCGGATGTGAAACATTCTTGCATTATAGTATTGACACCTACTAAAATTTGGAAATCTCATAATTGATCATTAGAACAGCATTGGAAAATAATGGAGTTCTTTTAGCTCTTGGAATAAAATAATTCTCCATTATCGAGAAGAAGTTACCAGATCAAAGGCATAGTTGGTTGGGAAGGATATGGTTAGCAGTGAGCCTGCAATTCACTCTCTCCGTCTACTGTGGAGCAGGGAGGAAGGAATACTCCAGATAAGAAAGAAGGTGACATGGTCATATCTCATGATAAACATACTGATGACTGACCTCTGGATAAGTGAATTGTATTTTTCTAGCAGGAGAGTCCTTATCTATGGAATGCTTTTCATAAATACACCTGACCTAACTAAGAGTGCCTCTGGTAAATAAATATAGAATATACTGATAGTTGGAGCATTCATTTCTCACAGATGTCACATAAGAATGTAACCATCTGAGTATAAAATGGAAATATTTCATGAACAAGAGGGCTCCATTCTTTGAAATTAATGTCCCCATGTCAGTAATTTAGAGACGTTGTATGTTAACCTAGGCCAGAGTGCATCCTATGTGGCCAGAAGAAATGAACTATGTGGCTTCAGTACAGTCTCAGATGTCTCCCTGTTTTCCCAGGACCACTCAGTTATTGCATCCTGGAAGCCACACTGAATCTCATTGTAGTCATAAGAATGGCCTAAGAGCACAGAGAACGTTCAGAGCTAGGAAACTGACTGGGACTGGTGAAGAAGTATGAAGTTGCATTTATCTCTTCCTGGCATATCACACCAATGTCAGTTGGCTGAAGAATGCTTTGAAAGCTGATCAGAGCTTTTTCCACATAAAGGTGACAACAGACTTTGAGTCTCAAGTATAAAATTTAAGATTTACAAAAACAGATACTCTCAGGAAATGCAAGTATACTATAATTTATGAATGGTCGGTAATGATTTAAACAGAATCAAGTGAGATTTAAATACAGGACAGCTGATTAACTGCTATTTAGAGTCAGTTTAATATTGTAATATTTATATGACCAGTGAAGGGAATGTGACTTTAATGTTAGGAGAAGCAAAACATAAAAAAAAACACACATGTAGGAAAATATATGATGTGCATCCAAGCCGACCATTGATTTTTGGGTTATTTTCTGTTGGTATGCAAAACGTAGGTAGTGCAGAATTTGACACTGGACAAAGGGACAATGGATTTAATGACCATGTACAACTTGAGCATTGGTGTGTGCCTTTGGCCTTTGGCAATTAAAAGAAAGTCACCATTTTCTTTTCCCAGACTGTTTTCTCCTTGGGAAAAAGCTACTGGAAATGATTACCTTTTAAGATGTATGCAGATAAACACAGCAGTTTTTAAGGGATACACCGATTCTTGGATGATCCCCAGCTTAGGGAATGGGAGCTTTTATATGGGTTTTCAAGGCAGGTCCCCTCCTCAAAAGGCAGAGATAAACCTAGTAAATGTGGACATACAAATGAGGGGGCTCACTGTGAGGGATTCACGAGCCACAGGGTCCCTGAGGAGGGGTGTTCAAATTTATCTTAGCCATATCCTTCCTACCCGCTCTGACACTGGCAGGGCTGAGTACTGAGCACTTCAGTCAGAAGGGGAAGCCTGGCAGAATATGGGAAAAATAAATGCCATTAGGACTGGTGGGGAAGGTAATGTCTAATACAGACTTAGACGAGGGACTAGAACGAAAGAGAAGAGACACCGAGGCTAGTGACAGGAGCAAGGATGACTAGCCTTTCTTAAAATACTCCCAGACAGGAAGGAGGATTTTTGAATGCCAAATTAGATATTTTTAAATTTAAGGCCTCTTCCATTTCTGGACAGAGAAATTTGATATATAATATAAAGATTTGTGGTAATTACAACAAGAATTCAGAAAAAAAATCACTTGCCTAATTCCAATACTGCAGCATCACCCTCAATTTCACAAAATGTTCTAAGCTATTCTGGGTTTTCAGAGTCCTACTTTTTGGTTTAAAAAAAAAGGAAAGAAAGAAAATAAAAGGCACTGCAAGATCCTTCCAGGAGTTCTTCACACATAGCAAGGATGCTCAAGGAACTCAGCTGTAGAGAACAGAATAAGCCTAACTGATAGTTTCAAAGTTTCCCTCATAGGGTCACTGCACTGACATTTTCCAAAGAATGAACTCACAGTGTAGCACCTGCAGCTGACACTATTCCAGGTGGACCCACTGCTTTGAAGGCAAGAGAAGAAACAAAGCATCTCGACCTGCTTTTGCTGAAGGCAGAGGAAATGAATCCCCAGCAGAAGGCTTCCTTATTTGCATTCTGTCCTCAATTCAACCCTGAAGCATCCTAGATGTCGATATGGCTGGCTCAGGACTTGCAAAGGTTTCTTTAGGTGATCCGTAAAATTGCCCTCAGAGGGAATGTTGTGGCTGGCTCTTAGAAAAAAACTGGGCTGAATCTGGACTCATAGACTTCTGCTCCTGGCTCTCTCCCAGTCCTCCTGCCCACTGGTCTGAATTCTAACACCACTCATGGAAGTCTTAGCCCAAATAGTCATAGTTTATTCTTCTCTTTAACCTTCATGGCCAGAATCCTACTGATGTTGACTTCCAAATGTGTCTCACCCAGGTTCCTTTTCCTCTCCTCTCACTGCCCCTATACAGGTTCCACCTCCTCGACTGCATCCCTCCTCCCCATCAGGTACAGTTGTTCCTCTATCCACAGGGGACTTGTTCCAGGACCTCCCATAGATACGAAAATCTGCGTATGTTCAAGTCCATTATATAAAATGCTGTAGTATTTGCATATAACCTGTGCACATTCTCCTGTATACTTTACATCATCCCTAGATTACTCATAATACCTAATATGACTTCGTATAATGTAATTATTATGTAAATAGCTGTTATAATGTATTGTTTAGGGAATAATGATGAGAAAAAGTCTGTATATGCTCAGAGCAGACACAATTTCTTTTCTGAATATTTTCCATCCATGGTTGATTGAATCTACAGGTGCAAACCCCACAGATACGTACAGTCGACTGTATGCCTCTCCTGGCATCTGGATTCCAGTGTTCCTTTGCTCTAAGGAATTTTCTTTAGAATTACCAGATTAGCTTTCATTAAATATTACTCTTCATAAGACAATTCTCCATTCTTTTCTGAAAAATATCCCGATCTCTCCAATGCTTCTGATTACTTTTGCAGAACGGTGATTAAACAGAGCAACTATCTGTGTGACAAAAACTGGACAGGTCATGCTCTGGTTTAAGAAGCTGGCCTGAAGACAATGGACAGGCAGCTTGATCAGAACAAAGTGTTTACGGATCTGAGAGTGGTTTATACTCCTAGTGTCTCCCTCCTATGGAAAGGTGAACACAGCTCAATCACTCTGATTTTGCTTTAGTTTTATTTATTTATTTATTTTTAAAGTTCTTTCTTCCTTGAAGAAAACAGCTTCTACAAATACAGAGTATTATAATTATTTTTCATTATGTGAACATCTAGCTTTTAAACATAGTGAAAGTACTTTTCAGCTTCTTGGAAGTATTGGAGGGGCTTTTGTCCAAGAGCAATACAATTCTGACTATTAAAAATGTCTTTAGAGACAAGGATTGGATTGTGAAAAAGCCTTCCAATTTGTAAGCCTATGCCTGCACCATGTTAATTGAATTGCTTTTGTTAATTACATGTCATCAAAAAGATATGGACTTAAGTGAAAATGTATTTTACAGAATAAGATGAAACATCAAGGGACATCTGTTCTGTCATTCTTTGGATGTATCTGTGCCACAGTCGACAGCAAGTTTAAGTCAGTTTAAAGGAGGTCAGTCATGGCATAGAATGCTTTGGAAACTTCAAAAAGATGATCAGATGTCATGTTAAGATTAAACTCTGCCTCTGGGAACCTGAAGTGTTTTCAGTCTGCCGCCTTTGATAAGTCTAAGTTTAAGGCAGATGTAGTTAACATGACATAAAAAGAGAAGGATATTTCAGGTATTGATTTTTCTCCAACAATCCTTTCCTCACATGAATCTTATTCAGAGGCTTGGTTCTACTATATCCCAACTAGCAAATCTTCAGTCTGTGAAATAAAGCATGGATTAAAGATGTCCAGCTATTGTGGAAATATAACATTAAATATAGTGTTTTCCAGGTAGGGAAGAATCTAGCAGATATTCAACATAATGAAGGCACATTGCATCCCACAGAGATTCACTATGAAACAAGTGAAAAAACTTCAGTTTGCAATTTTTCAGAGGCTGATTGTACAACAAATGCATTATCTTCTGGAAGTTCAAAAAGTTCAAAAAGTTGTTGACTTCTTCTGCATTAATTTGCAGCAGCCCTTCCTAAATTTGGTTGGATATTTTTTTCCCCATTCAAATCTTGTTTATTCTCCAGTCTAAAGATTCATTTCCTTGCTGAATTTTTTGTCTCTTTGCTTTTAATGCCCATAACACTCTTTTTACACATAATTTATACTTTCTTGAGATATTGCTATAAGTTATCTCACATAATTATTTACTTATGAATTACTGCTTGACTTTTCACACGAGAAACCAGTATTATCTCTCAAACCAGACTGTAAATTCTTCAATGGTGGGGGTCATTTATGATCAATCCTTTTACTTCTCCCCAAGATCAAACAGAGTTTTGAGTGTATTAGGTGGAACAACATGAAGTTGTCTATTTTTGATTATTTTTGATATGTAAAAAAGGCAATTTTATATGATCCAACCTACTTGTTCTAGAAACAACTGTGGAATAAGTGGAATTATATTTAACACTTTAAATTCTTATTGGTAAATATATATATACACACACATATATTTATATGTATACACACAAATATATATGTATATACACACATACACACAGAAATATATGTGTGTGTGTGTGTGTATATCCTGATGAAGTCATTTAGAATTGGTGATTAAATTTTGGTTTTAATTTTTCAAGTAAACATTCAGCCCCAAACAGCTCTGTCAATTCAGTAGCTTCCAGATGTGATTTAAAAAAAAATGACTATCTATTTTCCAAGGAAATAAGTATAGATGAAATAACAGCTTATAAATCACAAACTCTCTCAGCATGGTAATACCTATATTGGAATTATTTTTTCTGAGACTGTACACTTGTTGACAAAATTATTCTGTAGAATAATGTTAGCATTAGGCAATCTTTATTGTGAGTGCTTACAATATGATAGGCACTGTTCTAAACATTTTGCATCTGTTAATTCATTGAATGCTCACTTCAACCCTGTGAAGTAGGTAATATTATTATCTTCATTTTTCACATGAGGAAAAATTGAGATATGAAGAAGTAAGGTAATTTGCTCAAGATTGTACAACTAGTAATGATGGAACTGGTTGTCATATTCAAGCAGTCTGGCTTTAATCTTCTTTTAAATACCACATAAACTCTAATCAATAGGAATATACTTATTTGTAAAATTAGAATGAATTAAATTATTTAGGCTTGTGAAATGTACAGCATCTGATGAAGACTTTATAATTTGAAGTTACAGAGTTTAATAGAATATACCTAAGGCTTAGGGACATGCAGTTTTAACTCATTTATAAGTAATTCAAAATCATTTTGCATTATGATGCCTCAGTTTTTTGCATTAAAAACTAAAATTATAGCACTGACTTTCCTATAAGAATTTCATAAGAGGAGAAGGAATATTAGATCATAAACATGTACTACTAAGAGCTCTTAATTAATTAGGTTTGTTTTTATATTGGGTTATGAATAAATACATGCAAATACTTTCATAAATGTATGTTTAATGCTACTTTTATATAATAAATAGATGTTTCCAGTGCTGATATCTGTTAATTGATATACTTATAAACTGGAAAGCTTACTAGAAATGGAAAAAAATAAGGTTGCTTAACTAGGTACAGTAACCAACAAATTGATGTGTCTGTATACATATATCAATACATGTATACACATATACACACACACATATGCATGTATTTAATTTATATTGCATACATAATGAGGATACTTCAAAAAATTTGTAGAAAAATAGGATTAAAAGATAATATGAATCTTTCCATGAACTTCTTAAGTGCTCTTGTACATAATCTATATGCACAATATGCTTAGTAGCAGAATTTGTCTTAATTTATACCTATAAGACTTTTTAATAAGTTTGGATGAGACAAAAACACACTCTGTTCTGAAATTCAGCATCAAATAGTAACAGAACGTTAGGTGGGGAATTGGGATCTTGGGATTTTTACTTTAAGTTTCTGGACTTTAGTTGTACTGGTTGGAAAAATGAGGTAGTTAAATTAGATGATTTTATGTTGCTCAAATAGCAATTTTCTGCAAGTATCTTAAAGCAAGATTGTTTATTGTCTCTAAATTCTATATTCTAGAAAATTCAATTCTGTTTCTCCTAATAAAATAAGCCAAGCATACCCTTCCCTTCAGGAAAATATAAAGGAGAAAAGTCATTAAGTTTTCTTAGAGGCAAACTTAGGAGCTTAATGTAATAAGTTGAGTCATTCAAACCTGTAAAGACTTTTCTGAAAGGAGATCCAAGAAGCTGTTTTCCATGACTAAGTTTGAAAAAATGTTGGGGCTGAGGTGGTATGACAATGCAGGCTTATAATTTTCATGTTATACCTTACCAGAATGCTTGAGTTTTCTGCTCATTTTCATGAATTACATTTTTAAAAAATATTTTAACTTTTCAATATACATCGTAGTTGATTTTTATGTCCCTTTACCCATTCCTCTTTCCCCTTCCCTATCTCCCTTCCCACCACTACATCATATCTGTTCACTTGTCTTAACAAGTTCAAGGAATTGTTGTGATTGTTGTGTCTTCTTCCCCCCATTCTTTGTTTGTATATTTATTTATTTATTTTTAGCTCCCACAAATAAGTGAGAACATGTGGTATTTCTCTTTCTGTGCCTGTCTTGTTTCACTTAATATAATTTTCTCTAAGTCCATCCATGTTGTTGTGAATGGTAGTATTTCATTCTTTTTTACAGCAGAGTGGTATTCCATTGTGTAGATATACCACAGTTTCCTTATCCACTCATCTGATGATGGACATTTGGGCTGGCTCCAACTCTTGGCTATTGCAAATAGTGCTGCAATAAACATGGGAGTACAGGTATCCCTTCAGCCTGATGATTTCCATTCCTCTGGGTATATTCCCAGCAGTGGAATAGCTGGGTCATGTGGTAGATCTATCTGTAATTGTTTGAGAAACCTCCATACCATTTTCCATAAAGGCCACACCATTTTGAAGTCCTGCCAACAGTGTATGAGAGTTCCTTTTTCTCCATAATCTCTCCAGCATTTATCATTCTCAGTCTTTTGGATGTTAGCCATCCTAACTGGATTCCCAAATGCTGAGTGATGTTGAGTATTTTTTCATGTGTCTGTTGGCCATTCATATATCCTCCTTTGAGAAATCTCTATTCAGTTCCTTTGCACATTTTTTAATTGGGTTTTTAATATACAAGCAAAAATCCTCAATTAAATACAAGCTAACAGAATACAGCAACACATACACAAATTTGTACACCATGATCAAGTGGGATTCATTCCAGGGATGCAAGGTTGGTTCAACATATGCAAATCAATAAATGTGATACACCACATCAATAAAAGCAAAGACAAAAACCATATGATCATCTCTATAGATGCTGAAAAAGCATTTGACAAAATTCAACATTTGTTCATGATAAAGACTCTCTACAAGATAGGTGTAGATGGAAAGTATCTCAACAAAATTAAAGCCATGTATGATAAGCCCACTGCCAATCTCATCCTGAACAGGAACTAGACAAAGATGCTCACTCTCACCACTCCTACTCAACATAGTGTTGGAAGTACTAGGCAGAGCAATCAGAGAAGAGACAGAAATAAAGGGCATCCAGATTGGAAAAGATGAAGTCAAACTGTCCCTGTTTGCAGATGACATGATCCTGTATATTGAACAGCCTAAAGCCTCTACAAAAAAAACCTCTTAGAGTTGATAAATGATTTCAGCATAGTTGCAGGATACAAAATCAACACAAAAATCAGTAGCATTTCTACACTCCAACAGTGAACATGCAGAAAAAGAAATCAAGAAAGCTCATTTACAATAGCCACCAAAAAATTAAAATACTTATGAATAAAGTTAACCAAGGATGTGAAAAATCTCTATGAAGAGAACTACAAACCACCATTGAGAGAAATTAAAGAGGACACAAGAAGATGGAAAGATATCCCATGCTCTTGAGTCAGAAGAATTAACATTGTGAAAATGTCCATATTACCCAAAGTGATCTACAGATTCAATGCAATCAAAATTCCAATGACATTTTTCTCAGAAATGGAAAAAGCCATCCAGACATTTAAATAGAATAACAAAAGACCACGCATAGCCAAAGCAATCCTGAGCAAATAAATAAATAAATAAAGCTGGAGGCATAACATTACCTGACTTTAATCTATACTACAAAGCTATAATAACAAAAACAGCATTGTACTGACATAGAAACAGACACACTGATCAATGGAATAGAATAGAGAACCCAGGAATCAACCTATAAACCTACAGCCATCTGATCTTTGACAAAGGCACCAAGTCTACACACTGAGGAAGAGACTTCCTCAACAGAAAATGGTGCTGGGAAAACTGGATATTCATATGTAGGAGAATGAAAGTAGACCCGTACCTCTCACCATATACCAAAATCAACTCCAAGTGGATTAAAGACCTAAATATACATCCTGAAACAATAAAACTCCTTAAAGAAAACACAGGGAAACACTCCAGGAAGTAGGAGTGGGTGCAGACTTCATGAATGTGACCCCCAAAGCACAGGCAACCAAAGGAAAAATAGACAAATGGGATTTTATATCGAACTAAAAAGCTTCTGCAGAGCAAAAGAAGCAATCAACAGAGTGAAAAGACAACCAACAGAATGAGAGAAAATATTTGCAAAATATACATCTGACAAAGGATTAATATCCAGAATATACAAGGAATTCAAACAACTTTACAGCATGAATTACATTTTTTAATGTCACTAGGACTTATTTGAGAAGCAAAATGTGAGCCATTTTATCATTTGGTTTTGTTATTTCTCCTTTAGAAACAGTGTTTGAAGGTCAATCTAAACTAGAGTTCAAGTTCAACTGGTGAGAAGAGGGTGGTATAAGGCAAGGTTACCTTCTTACAAGCCCTGATGGAGTTACCCGGGCTGCTTCCTGAGCTGCTGCCACCGCCCTGCTGTGGTTCCGAAACTGCATTCATCAGTGGTGACTCCAAGTTGCTGTTTGTGCCCCAAACACAAAAGAGAACACATTCCAGTGAGTCATCTCCATATTTGCAAATGAAGAGTGAAGCAAGCACAACGTGTTTTATCAAAATTCATCTTTTCAGATTGCATTAAACACTGCAAAGCCTCCTGCTGAAATGGACATCTCTGATGTACATTTTTGTAACTGGGAGCCACTAGGGACTGTCCTACTTTTAAAATAACACTGCAGCCCAATGCCTTCCGCAGTGCTTTCATGAACACAATCACCTCTGCGTAGCAGTGTTAGCATCTTTTCTTAAGCAAGTGGTTTTAAAACCTTTTCAATTGCCATATTAATTCAGCTCCGCTAACACCAATGCATAAAAAAATACTCATTTTATTTTATAAAATGAAGGTAAAACATAATTTTAATCAGGAAATGAATGGTACCATGAAAAGTGAATGTGCTTTAGAAAATGTAGGTCATTCCTTTACCATCTCTGTGACTGCAGACAGTTCCTTAACTTCTCTGTCTCCAAAATTCTAAACTTATATCCCTTCCTCCTATCCCTGTTGAATCTCTGCTGGTTGGCTTGACTATGTATAGGGCTTTATAAATATTTTTAAAGACTTAAAATTATTTCTACATTTTCAAGAAGTGATAAAAGTCTAAATTATTATAAAACCTGCTTTTCATGATACGACTGAAAATGTAAAATTGAGCCTCATTTAAATACAAAAAAAGCACTCTACACCTTTCAAACATTTTTAAATACTTCTCTTCTGAAAATGATAATTTAGAATTAAAAGATGAACTGATATCTCAAGTCTACACATTTTATCATTGTTGTTGACCACATAAAACATGTACAATTCATTAAAATACATTTTGTAATATAATCTAATCATTCTGTATGCAATTTCAACCCAACATGTACATTTTTTTTTCTCTTAAAGGAAGCACTAAATAGAATATCAGTTAAATAAACAAAGTATTTCTAACCAACAGATAACTTTCATGTTTCAAGTACTGAACTATTCAGTTTTCATCACATTGCAATTAGCCCTAAGTCAAACAGTCCATGAGTATAGTCTGTTGGCTTTTCCATTATTAGTTACTAGGAATGGCATTTTAAAAAATGATTACTGATGGTGATATGTAGCAAATCATAGATCCAGGCAAAAATTGCACAGAATAATTCAAGTAAAGTTTGTTCCATTTAACATTTTTATATAATATTTTCTGAGTCATTGTCACCTTGAGGACTAGAACGAACCTAATATAAATGAAAGGATTCCCTGTGTTATCTTTGAAACAAAACCATCCTCCTTTCCTTTTGATTCTCTTTTCATTTTGTAAATGAAAGTATCATCAGTGTTATCTTTGCTTAACTGGGGAAGGATGACAGAAGAAAGAGAGAGAAGAAGAAAAAAGAAAAAGAAGAGGGGGAGGAGGTGAAGGAAGGAAGGGAGGGAGGAAGGAAGGGAGGGAGAAAGGAAAGAAAAGAAAATTGGCAGCTCTCAGTCTCAAGCTAGTGTGCGACCTGGTCTTCTGGGTCTCAGTCTCTTCGTTTATGGATGCCATATTTAGACTAAAGGCTGTGGTTTCCTCCTAGCTCTGCAAGTCACTTGCAAACTATCACAGCAGGTCTGAGTTTTCAGCCTCTGTTTTTACTGGTTTCCTACAATGTGGGGTAAATAACTTTTCAAGGTGCCGTTTAAGTGCGACTCTGCCCCAAACCCAAGTGTAGATGTCCGTCTGAATGCTTTCTTGGCCACAGGACACTTTGGCTTTTATTACCCAAAGGCCAAGCAAATTTCATTGTTAGGTTCCAAACTGCTTATATGTGGAAGGTAAGTCTATAGACCAACCTAAGTTCAGTCTGTAATAACTTGGCCCTTGAGTCAAGGAAATCACACGTATTTCTTCTAGCAGCCAGCCATGGCCCTGGGTGCAGGAGTTCAGGGAGACAGGTTGTAGAGTCCCCACAGCTCTGTGTACTGATGCTGCTGTGTCTCCCAGGCAGCTCTGGGGAGCTAGTAGCTCATTTCCCATTCAGGCCATGCCAGGACTTATGTCTGGCCATTAGAACATCTCCCATGTCTTTTCACAGGGTCAGTGCCCCTGGGAGTGGGAAGTAGACAGGCTGAGAAGTAAAGCTGAGACAGACCTCAAGCCTGAGGTCTCATTCCTGATATAAAACAGTAGAAGCAGTGCTTCAAAGATCACCATTTGCTCAAGAGATAAATCACATCTAACTTGGGCAGAGTTGGTTTGGTCCAAAATCAGGGGGAAATGTGAAAATAGAGAAAAGTAAAAGATCAGCCTTGAAAATTACTTATTTGTCCATAAAGCACATTTTATATAGCTTTAGATAAACAACTTGCTATAGTACATTTTATGCACTCAAAAGTTTAAAAACTGCTGAGCTCATCTAGTAAAAGTAAGAAATGACACGTCTATCCACAGATATCTTGGTATGAAAGTCCTTCTGCCTTTAAGATGACTGTGAGATCTTAATTGGAAATGAAGGTGAGAAAGTGAATTGCTGCTTGCCTACAGGGCTCATTCCATTTGTTCTAATGCTAAGCCTGTATAGCATGGATAAATAAATTAAATTATATGTGTATATAATACATATATATATATATATATATATATACATACATACATGGATAAATAAATTAAATTATATGTGTATATAATACATATATATATATATATATATATATATATATATCCACAGATATCTTGGTATGAAAGTCCTTCTGCCTTTAAGATGACTGTGAGATCTTAATTGGAAATGAAGGTGAGAAAGTGAATTGCTGCTTGCCTACAGGGCTCATTCCATTTGTTCTAATGCTAAGCCTGTATAGCATGGATAAATAAATTAAATTATATGTGTATATAATACATATATATATATATATATATATATACATACATACACACACACACGCACATATATTTGCTTATTGTTGGAATAATTAATTGAGGAAGTAGAGTCACATGGCGGGAGGAAAATCCATGCATTACCTATCACATGTGATGGAACTTCATGCACCAGTATTCAAAGTAACTGCATCTTCTTGTCTCCAGATATATAATATAAACACATTATATATCACATTAATGATGCCTAATATCCAAAACATATGTAGGGAGGCTGATCTTTTAAATCTTGTGAGATGGGTGTGAATTTCCAACAGGTGACTTTAAAACCAAGCCCAATCTCTTCCCATGCCTTTGGAATGGAGATGGAATTTTTACAGTATTTGCAAAGATGCTGTCCTTTGTGTTCAGAGAAGCAGAACATTTGCTGCTCTAGGATGAAGCAGAGATGGCAGTGACAGGAAACTTGTGCATTTATTAAAATGAGCTCAAATTTACATGAAAAGAACTGCTGTCAAAATACAGTACAGCCTCATAACTTGCCTCTAATAAGTAAGGCTGCAAGTTCTTTCCTGGGACATTTTCCTTTGATTTTGACAAGTGTTGACAATATTTATTAAGCACGTCTTTTCAGACTGATTTCATGCTGAAACTGTTTAATGTGTCTCAGTGAGGGGGTAGAAGAAGGTAGGGAAGAGGGGCAAAAGTAAAATTTGAGTATTGACTTTAAACCAGCCTTCTATAAAGCAGACTTCTTTGTGTGAACTCTCACGTATAAATAAATGAGGCGCAGAGTCGCCACCGTACTGCCATCATCAATGATTCATGCAGTGTGAATAAGTAGGTCACCATAAATAGTGAAAATGACCCAGGGAATATTCAGTTATTCTCCAGAGACAGAAGTGTCCAGTTACTGGGAATTGAATTGTCCATATATTGCTCCTCAGAGTTTGGTCCATGAGGCACCAGCATTGGTTTTGCCTGGAAACTTGTTAGATACCCAGGAACTCAGGTCCCTTCCTGGAGCTCCTGAATCAAAATCTGCAGTTTGACATTAAACTCAAGTGATTTATTTGTCCACTAAAGTTTGAGAAACACGTTTCTGAGATACTAAATTGAATGCACATTCTTATTTGTCCTTGGGCCTTTGCACATGATCTTACTACTTCTAGGAACATTCTTCCTAGTCTCCCTTCTTTCTCCTTGATAATTCTTATTCTATCCTTTGGGTCTCAGCTTATAAACTACCTCTGGCACTCTTGTCTCCCTTCCCTCTGCCAAGGAGACCACTACTCCTCTCCAAACACACCTCCAATGCCTCATGCACACACAAACACACTCACACTCATACCTCTCCCCACCCCCACCCCAGCCCAAGTAGTGGGATAGACACTCTTCTGTTGTGTTCCAACAGCACCCTGAGCCATATCCTGTTACAGCAGTTGTCTAAAAGGCTTATAATATTGTAAGACGGTCTGTCTCCCCTTTTAGTCCATAAGATCTAAAAGGGCAGGGACAGCTTAGAACCTAGAACAGTGCTAGGCAGGGGTAGATGCTTAATATGCATTTACTGAGGTTGTTTGTTCTTATCTTCTGAGCATCCTGGTTAACTTCAAAAGATAAGGCATAAATAAGGGTTTGAATTCAATGTTAAATTTTCTGCAGTGGTGGCAGATGGTGGGATAAGCCACATCTGAGAAGATAATTTAAAGAATTTCCCAGGATAGTTCTAATAAAATGGGATCCTACTGTTACTGTTGCAAGATGTCAAGTAAATGCAGGGTAGAGCTAAACAATTTTAACAGACTCTAAAAGATAAGATTTGCTCTTATCTTCTCCTCAGTTAAAGAAAATGCTTTTGGTAAAATGTAGCAATTATCCTATTAAGGATATCTACTCGAGATTTATACTAAATCCTTAAATCTCAACACTGGAAAAAAGAAAAACTCAGATCTATCAGAAGAGATCTTGAGCAAGGAATTGAGATGCTCTCATTAAAATCAATTTGATAATATACTACCACCAAGAAATGAAAGTTGGCTGAAGTGAATGTATTTTACCTCCATTCAAAGGGAATTACTTGTTACTTGAAGCTCAGGGGGGTTAGGTCAAACTTTCAAAAACTGATTTGTTTTAAAAATTGCATAATGTGTTAGTTTCTCTTACTTTCATCTTCTGACTAATCTGTCAGGACAAAGACTCCCTCCTTGACTAAACTCTATTCAGGCTCTTCTGAGCCCTCTTCTCATCTAGATGTGGACATTGACCTATTGAGAGCAGTTTTAGTAAAGAATCATAAGTCAGTTTAGCAAAAATCCTCCCCTGACTCTTCGATATTTGACCAACTTTCTTATCCACCAACCCTTGATATTTAAGTCCGCAGCCTGTCTTTAGAAAGAATCCTAAGTCTGTTAAGAGAGAATTCCCCATCCTTTGATGTCTCCTCTTAGTGATTTCTCTTCTACTAACCCCCTCTTGCTGTCTGTTGGCTATAAATTCCCCTTGTCCTTGGAGCTGAGCTCAGTTTCGTACTGACATCTCTCTCCCCTATTGCAGTAGCTTTCCTAAAATCTGTCTTGCCTTTGTAAAATTTTTCTCACCATGTACTTTTCTGGTTTTATGTCCTAGGTAAGAAGCTTATGTGTCTTTTTTGTTTGTTTGCATATTCATGTGTTTCTTTTCTAGGTTGGAGATTTCAAGTCACACAAATTAAATATGTCACCAACATATCAGTTGCTGAAAGCCCCATATGGTCCTCATTAATTCTGCAGAATTTTAGTAAATGTATCAGAGGAAACAATTATCCAAACCTTGAAAATGTTTAGGAACTATCATTATAAGTTCTGTTTCAATATCTAAAGGTGGCTGACTAACTGTAGAATGAATTTCAGACTTTTTGATCTCCTATATCAGAAAAATAACAAGAACAACAATAGCAATAACATAAAGTGGCCAGCCTTTTATTTTCCCAAACAAGGGCACTAAAAACAAAAGAAACAAACAAAAAAACAACCCTTACAATAACAATCTTTGCTCTCCCCATCATCCTTCAAAAAAGGTTACTATAACAATGTAACAAAAACTATATATTATCTAGGAATGGATATTTCTTTTCAAGAAAAAAGTTGACAAACTTTTATTATCATTTTTGTACTCAGATCACTGAAAATGTTGTTGCAGACCTAAGTTTGGGTACCACTTTGGCTAAGTACTAGTAAATGACAGTAAAGAAAATATAAACAGGCCATTTATTATTAAACATGAAACAAGTGGCTCACTCTTAGCAGAAAGAACGTTCTCAAATTAGATGAGCATAATTCAATCTTGACAGTTTAAAAAAAAGATAAAAACCAAAGACATGATTATAGTATTGTCACTTCATTTGGGATATAATTTATAAACACTAATGCCTGGTAAATTCCCTACTTTCAGACCTATATGTGCTAAAATCTTTTATACTGAATATTGAATTTATATTGAATATTGTCTAATTGGGGCTTTTTTATTCAGACAACTCTAAATCTGTCAGATATGTCCAGTGAAACATGAAACTTCATTTTAAACAGATACTATTCAAAATAACTGCATTAAAACAAAAAAGACAATCAAATGGTACACTTCCTAATATAAGAAAAGGGCTGTACTTTCTAATAGAATGTTATTGGTGATTATACATATAAAATAATATTTGTTGAACAATCTTCTGTGTGTCAGGTACCGTCTTTGCAAATTTATATATTATCTTTCATTAAGAAGGTGAAGACAGGTAATGTCCTCCTGGGTTTAATCACTTCTGTATGGATTTATTAGCTTTGTATTTTAAAAAGCTGTTTCACAATTTCAGGCTTCATCAATACCCCAACTATAACCCCTTGTTCAGAAAAAAAAAATCAAGCAAGACAGCATAATTGCTTAGCTTTTTTTCTTCTTTTTGTTAATGAGGGCTCTAGGGAGATTCTTTCAAAACATGTGTCCTACAAATGGTGTTTGCAAAAACATTATTTTAATGTGGCGCAGAAAGTACACATCACCGTTGCTAAGTTAATTTTTCATGAATATGTATTCATGCATAAATACCACTACATGTTTATTCTTAAAGTTCTTTATTTATTTCTAAAACAGTTTTAGCTGTACATTTGTTTGGATGGTCAAAACGCATTACGTATATCACTGCGTTAAGCTGCATCTAGTCTTTAGTTCAGATACATTAAGAATGTTACAGTAACCACCTCCTTTCCTTTCTTTTTCTGTTCTTCCACTAAACCACTCGGGCAGGTGCCTCACTCTGTTATACAATCTTCTCTATATTACTTCTAATAAAAATTACTATCATTTAATGCATGTTGGGTGCTTAGCACTATATGGTGTTTTTTAATAGTCATTTAATTATACCCATTTTTTAGGTGTGAAGTTGAGAATTAACATGTAATCCAACGTTATATTGCTGTTAAATAACAGACCTGAGATTTGACCTGCTGCTCGACACTATACCATGTTATGTTCCACTGTGACTTCTAATATTGCTTCTAATTCTTTGTTTCTATGACCATATCATCTAAATAAGTCCAAATGTAGCCAGTTTCCAGGGCTTCAATATTCAAAAAATCTGGGTTCAAGTTTCTTTTCTACCACTGATTAGATGGATGAAATTGGACATATTACTCAAACCTCTCTAAACCTTAGTTTCCTCATCTGTGAAATGCAGGTAATAACATGAGTAGAAGCTTTGGCATGGGACAGTTGTGGTGGTTACGTGTCGTTGTTTCCTGTAAAGCAGTAACAAAGTCCCTGGCACAGGGTGAGTACTCAATATTAAACTTAGAACTGATACCATGGTAAGCCCTGTAAGTCCTCTTGATAGGTTTTCAAAACATCTCAAAATTAAATTAAACATAATATATACAGATCTTTTGAATAAAGGCATAAATACTTATTATAGGAACATTTTTCTTTTCTGTTTTCAGACCTGGCTTTCCAAACTATATACAATAAAGGTTTCCATGTGTATGCTGACTCTTGACTAATATCATGAGTTTACAAAATAAAAAATAATAAAGCCTTTTTTAAATCCAAGAGAAGACAGGATTTATTGAATTAGTCTAAGATTATACAAAGAGGTGGTCTGTTTAGGTATACAATTTTATATCGATCGACATGGGAGAATATTGAGATAATTAAAGCAAAGCTCCAAAGTTTACAGAAGACTAATCTAATATCAGTGAAAATATGAATTGCTAATAGAGAAAACCTGAAAATTAACAAAATATTCATATGACCATTGATGAAATTAGTATGCAGACATTAAGATAACGCCCCTTACTTCCATAAAATGTCATGGGAAAATGCCCCATGTTGCAGTAAACACAGTTGAGTACAAAATGTTATACTGCATAACTATCGACAAAATTATTG